>NW_006263534.1:352319-358639 GCF_000469605.1 Apis dorsata | reverse complement strand
CATTAAAAAAAAAAAAAAAAAAAAAAGAAAGAAAAAGAGGAAAAGAAAAAAGAACCTCTGTCACTTCTGGATCGTGTTGCTCCTAATGTTCGACAACGTGCTCCATCAAACGTCACTTTGAAAAACGCGAGTGGAATTGTATAGAATCGAGTCGAAAAACGAGAATAAGATTTGTTGGAAATTTATCGATTACGCTTTTGTAATCGTGATGGAGGATGTTTTTACCGAGTCGAAAGAGAAAAATATTTTTTTGAATAATAGAATCTATATGGAAAAATGAGTGGAAAAAGGAGAAGGAAAACTTTTTTTTAAAAATTTATCAATTTTGAAACAATAATAGAGTCTTTATATATATTTCAGTATATAGAAAAAGAAGAAGGAGAAAATTTGGAAAAAGAATAATGAGATGTTTTTGAAAATTTTAATAGAATCTCTATATATCTAGAATGTTTCAGTAAAAAAAAAAAGAAGAAGAAGATGTTTTTGAAAATTGTAGTAAAATCTATATACAGACTATTTCAGTACTTGGAAAAAGAAGGGGACATTTCTGAAAATTTTAATAGAATCTATATACAGACTATTTCAGTACATGGAAAAAGAAGGGGACATTTCTGAAAATTTTAATAGAATCTATATACAGGATGTTCCAGCATATGTAAAAATTCATCGAATATGAACTTTTCACTTATTCTCGCGTTAAATTATTTTCATCTGGAATATATCCTGGTTCACTATTTGACAAGTTTCCAAATTCAATTTTCTCGACAACCAAGTCTCCTCGAACGAAAAAATTTTATTCTCCCTTTTTCCCCGCTTATTTTTGCATACAAGATCACCTCCACCCTACCACCAGTTGCAGTAAGACACCGGTAAGAAAAGCGTAGAGAGAATTCTACTAAAACTTCCATCTTCTTTTCTTTCCATCTCTTTCCTTCCTTCGTATTATCGATACACCCCCCATTCGAAAAAAGCTTCGATCAACGTTTTCCGGCTCTTCTCAACCATCTCCTCTCGAGTTCGTTTACAGTTTCCTCCTCCGGAAACTGTAACGCGTAGAAGGGAGGGATCGATCCGCTGCGAATTTAAATGCCGGCCCATTCCCGCTCGTGTAAACGTTTCTGGAATTCGAAAAATCGGGAATCGGTTCTTAATACCGAGGGAAAACTCGAGTTTTACGCTCGTTTCACCCTTGGATCGTCGGAGGAAAGACCAGAGATGGGTGTCTCCAGACGCAAATCCTGGACCGTTCTCGCGCGAGGAGAAAGAGGAGATGTATTGTTATTTCGAAGGGATTGAAATTGATGAGGAGAGGTCTCTTTCTTTCCTTCGTTTTTTTTGAAAACAGGTCGAAAGAGAATTTTACTGAGAATTCTGTGGATTCACTCGAGGCAGGGATTTTTAAGGAAAATTTGAGAAAATTTAGAGTTACTTTGAGTGGATTGAAAAGTTTAGATTAAACTGGTAAGAAAGATGAATTGTCGTAGATTGTTTCTCGATTGAATCCTTTTCACGAGAGAATAATTTTAAGATTGAAACTCTCTTCGTTTGAAATACGTATTTTTGCGCTTTCTCGCATTTTAAAGATATGGCAGAATTTTAATTACTATAAAACTGTCTATTAAACAACAATTGTATCACAAATTCAATTTCTTCTATCGCGCTATACTTTTCTTTCCAACTTCTCCAAATTTGTAATAATCTGTACAAATTTATGAAAAAAATCACTTATGAAAAAATGAAAAGGAGAAACGATCGAAACGAAACTCTTCCTTTCTTCCTAAAATCGTTACATTGCCTCGCAATTATTCACGAGTCATTAACTTTTTCTTTTTTTTTTTATTTCGATAAAGCATCATTTCACAGATGTTTTCTCAGAGAGGGAAAATCATCGGAAGAGGAAATTTCATTTCCTCTTTCTCCTCCTCCTTCCATCTATTATCGAGATCTTAAACCGTATTGTCTCCCCTCGAAATGCACGAGCTTTTCATGATAACCTGAGAGCTCAACGGCGTCCTCACGTTTACAAGAGTTTCATTGTCGTCCCATGGGAAATATGGGTATAATGTAGTGTGATGCAGATGTTGCTATTTGCTTTTTCCGTTCTCCTCGTCTCATCGTGCCCGCTTCCGCGCCCCTCCCCTGCGCTCTCTCAGAAACATCCCTGTGATTCCTGCAAAATTGTGGCCAGGTCGCTAAATATTTGTCTCTTCAAGTCCAATATATATTTTTCGCTCTCCTCGTCGAGTAATTTACTTTGGATCGATGAAAATATGTTTCTCATTTTGGTTGATCAGTTAATTGGATCGATCGATACTCGAACGGTGCAGTGGATTTATTTATACGAAAAATGGACGAATATGGAATTTATTTTGTTTCTACGATATAATAAGAAATAATCGAGTGACGATATTGGATTAAATGTTGAAATTTGAACGTTGGTTTCCCGATTGAATTAGTTTTAAATTGAATTTTATTTTGGAGATGGTAGAAAGCGAATTATAGGGTAAGAAATTTTTGGTTGAAATCTTGAATTTTGAAAATTGTAAATAAATAACTTGAAGAGTTTCGGAATTGGTGAATAAATTAATCAAGGGATCGAATTTGTCTTCTGTTACTTTTTTCAAAGTAAAAAACGAGGGAAACTTTATAAGCTTTTCACAAACTTTGTCACTTCGATTCATTCAACTTCAGGCATTCGATTTTTAAACGTCTTTACTGCTAATTCGAAAATTTCAATGAACGAGGTCGAAAAAGAGAGATCGAATTTTTCTGATCTTTAAAAAGAAAAAAAAACTGAAAGGGGAGGAAAATCTCGATCACGAGATCGGTCGTAATGCAGCTGTATATTTATATATACGCGGGAATAAATAGAAGGAACTTTCCTCCAAGGAGTTCCATAACATCTTGAGCGCTTGACCGTGGCCATTGCGACGAAATTTACGAGAGGGAAAGTTCGCAAATCTTGATAAACTCGTTGGCAGCGACCACTTCTTTTCCTTCGATGGAAAGGGTGTAAATGCGGTTCCTCGAAAATTCCAGCTGGTATTATCGATTCCTCGTTGATCCAACAAAACCATCAAACAAAATTCTACCAATTAATTAACCATACATATATATATTTCAATATCAATTCCATATCTCATTGGATCCATCCTAAATCTTTCGCTTCAACCATTCCTTCCCAAAAACTACTTTTCACTTACTTTCATCACCTTTTCATTTTTATTATAATTTCAACCAAACCACCAATAGCTCTGTTTAAAAATCTCTCTCTCTCTCTCTTGCTCCTTAATCCCCCGCTTACTCTTCTCTCCACTTCCAATAAAACCAATTCTTACGAAGCCTCTCACGTACTTTCATCCCCCGTTCGAAACATAGTCGAAACGCACGATTCGTCGTCATGAACGTTGTTGGCCACGCCGGATATCCGGTTAAATGCTACGCGATGGAGGGGTGGTGGATTCATTTGCACGTGAACCGAGGGGGAGAGGAGGAAAGTAAAGCGATGGGCTCGCGTGTACACCCAGTCGACAAAGAGCGACGAGGGATCTGTGGAGGGGAAGGGGTAGGTGCACGTTTCCATCGTAATTCAGGGAGAATGGGCGCGCCATCAAACGCGACGATACTGCGGCTGGCAGGATTGGACAAACATAGGTGGGACAACGGTCGGCTGGAACAACTGGTTGCTTTGGAAACACGGATGGTCGAGGGTCATTCCGTGGATCTGGCAACTTTGCCCTACGCCATTGCGGCTTGTCGAAAGATACGGGTCGGTATTTTCTTTCGATCGACAGATCGCAGCGAGAGGATATATATAAATTCATTGTTCTCTGGATCTGGATCCACGGTTCCATGTTTCTTCTCTCCTAACCTCTTCAGTTGCCTCCACTCGTTCTGATATATTTAATTTTTTTCTACAGTGATTACTTGTTTTATTAAATTCTTGTAATCGATTTCGTTGTCCAATCTCTTCCTCTTCTTCTTCAGATTAACACGTTAGAGTAATCTATTCCTATTTTTGAAAATGAAATCGAACTTTTTCGTTAACATTTAGATAGATTTCTGTGGAAGAAATTTTTTTCTTTCTTCAAGAAAGAAAGAATATTACGTTTTATTAAGTTTTTGTTTTGCCCACACTCGTTCTAATATATTTAATTTTTTTCTACAGTGATTACTTGTTTTATTAAATTTGTTGTCCAATCTCTTTCTCTTCTTCTCAGATTAACACGTTCGAGTAATTTATTCCCATTCTTGAAAACGAAATCGAACTCTTTCGTTAACATTTAGATAGATTTCTGTGGAAGAAATTTTTTCTTTTTTCAAGAAAAAAAGGATATCATTAAGTTTTATTAAGTTTTAAGTAGTAATTTGCAATTCGAGTTAGATCAATCATGAAACAACATTTGTTTGTTAGTTTTTTGATTTCTATTGGTGATGTTGTTAGTTTTGTATTAAAACGAAAAGATAGATTGCAATAAGTTGATGGTATTTGTCATCGTATTTGAGATATCCGTACGTTATTTACATTTAATTGAAGAGATACGTATGTAATCTAGATCTCTGGAAATGATTATTACATTACCATCACTTTTTGAGATTAGTTTAAAGAAATGGAATTGATACGTGGCGAGAGAATATAATTCATTTGGGGATTAATTCGATATTTAAACTTTTATCTTAAAAGAAAATTTACAAGAAAGATATCGGTGAGAGAAATAAATCGTACAGATCGAATTTATGAATTTTTTTCTTTCATCATTTCTGTTAACGTTCTATTCATACGGAATTGCGAAAGTAGAAATCAAACGGAAAAATTTTTTCTAACTTTTTTTTTTTTTATGACACATGTAATATGCAGCGTGCTTTGAATGCAAAGTTTCTGTCGTTTCGAGCATGGATATTCGAAAAGTTTTTTCCAAAGAGACTTTCGTAAAAGTAAAGGAATGCAAATTTGGTCAGAGAGATCACAGATTTAAATTTGTGAATCTCATTAACATAAAATCAACATTTGTTCCCTTCTATCCTTTCTTTTTTAATTTCTTTCTTTATTAGAATTAGATCGTCGAAAGACAAATCGAAGGAATTATCCAGGCCATCGACAGATTCATCCTCCTTAAGGGTAATATTCAGATGGCCGCCACCTGCAGTACTCAGCTTTGTATTCCGGCTTGTTTATCTAAACCTTGACCCATTTCCCCGCGTAAAAGCGGCTTCGTACTTTTGTACTTTTCTCTTTTCCAGTGTGTACTCTTTAACTGTGCCAAAAACGAAATTCCGAGAAACTTTGGCGTATCGTTCCACATCGTCGTTATTAAGTCATATAATAAAACGAGGGATCATTAATATTTGAAATTATCTATTTTTTAAAATAAAGCATTCAATATTCTACACCACTAGAAAGATTTTATTCTCCCTTAAAAAAAAGCATTTATCAAACATTTACTAAACATCAACCTCTGCAATTAATCTTCAAACATTTATCTTAAAGTTTAACATTTACACCAATTTACTTCAATTTCAATTCACTTCAAAACAATATTTCCAAAACATATCCCAAACAATCTTCATATATTTATAATCCTTTGTATATCCACTTCAAAATCTCTCAAACATTCCCACTAAAATTATATATTTCCATCAATTTACTTTTCTTACAACCAACTCAAAACAATCCCCAACTAACTAATCCAATCATACCAAACCCTAAAATTTCTTCTCTAAAAACTTCTAGATCTCCATCTCTACCAATCATATCAAAATACATTCCTCTCTCATCGTTCTCACTTTCACAAACCTCCTATTAACTCTAATCCAACCCCTACAAATTTCGTTACATCCACCCATTAAAAAAACAAAAGAAAAGAAAAAAGAAAAGCGACCATAACGATATCCCTCGAAAGAAAGAAAGAACCCTCCCCTCTTCGAAACCGCTCCACCGCCCTTTATTCCACGCCACCCCATGGATTTTCGGTTCGAAAATCCGAATCGAAAGCATCCATTACACGGGAAACTCTCTCGGAGAGGCCCTGAGCGAGGCTTATCCGCGTCGGCGGTCCGCCTGTCATTAATGTATCGCCGCGCGGTGGCGTGCGTAGTAGGTGGCCAGCAAACATCGGCTCGTTGCACGGTAAACACGGTCGCAGGTAGCGGCAGATGCAGGCGCCGGGATCGATCCCCGCGTGGGTGGGGACCCCCGCGTTTGCGGCGTGACGCGCCGCGTCGCTGTGTCGCTACGTAATGAATAGGGCATAAATCCAACCGGTGCCTCTGACCGGATCCCAAACCTCCACCCCTATCTCTCACTCGTGTGCATGTGTACG
>NW_006263534.1:351138-352234 GCF_000469605.1 Apis dorsata | reverse complement strand
CCGCGATATCAGCCAAGCGAAACGGAACGGCCGAGTCCTTCGCCGCCTTCCTCTGCCCTGGGAAGAGGAGGTAAGGGGAGGTAGTCAACTCTGTCGTTTCTCTTCGAATTTGTTTTCCCCGTTCGGGGAAAAATTGATGAGTTGGAATTGTAGTTTTTTTTGGAAATCGAGTGTTGGAGATGAGTTTTGTAAATGGTGGTTTAGGAAGATCTTAGGGAGGACTCTTTTGTTTAATAGTTTCATGTAATATAAAAGTAGATGAAATTTATTTAGGAATGGTTTAGAATAATTTTGTCGTTTTTGTTCGGATTTGTACCCATTCGGAGAAATTGATTCGCTGAAATTTTAGTTCTTTTTTTAGGAATGAAATGTGTAAAAGATTTTGTAATAGAGGTTTAAAATCTTGAAAGGATTCTTTTGATGTTTCCATGTAACAAAAGTCGTAAGTGAAATTTAGGAATGGTTTAGAATAATTCTGTTGTTTTTGGATCTATTTGGGGAAATTTGTTGAAATTATAGATTTTTTTTTTTTAGAAATGGTGTGTTGGAAAGGTTTAGGAAGATTTTGAGAGGATTCTTTTCATATTTTGTAGATTTTATATAATAAAAGTCGTAAATGAAATTTAGGAATAGAATAATTCTATCATTTTTGTTCGAATTTGTATCCATTTGGAGAAATTCATTGGGGGGAATTATGATTTTTTTTAGAAAAAATGGTGATTGAAAGAAGATTCCCAAAAATCTTGTACCCATTTGGAAAAATTGATTCGCTACCGTGATTTCGAAAAAGGGTATGGAATAAAAACTTTTGATTATTGATTTGAAAGGATTTTGTGTAAGGCAGAGGAAAATTTTAACAGTTAAAAAGAAAATTATCTACTCGAATGATTTATTATTTAAATTATGTTACAATTAATTGTAACACCAAATAACCGAGATTATAGAAGTTACGAGTAAATATTATTCGAGTATTTTAAATAAAATTACTACTTAAAAAACGTAATTAATTTTTCAACCCGTTAATGTCCAAAGTTTAGTGTAAAGTTTGTAAAAAATGATTCACAAACGCTTTTTGAAAATATATCAATATTTTTTC
>NW_006263534.1:340872-350891 GCF_000469605.1 Apis dorsata | reverse complement strand
AAACCCCCAAAAAAAAAAAAAAAAAAAAAAAAAAAAGAAATCGAAACGAAAACCAGAATCATATTTCATTATTTGTAGAGTTTCACAAACAAGAGCTCTAGATACATCGATAATTATACGATTATATAAAATCTCTTTGCATGAAAATCTAAAAAAATATTTAAATTAGAATTGAAATTGGACGGGTGATGAGATTCGCTAGATCCGATGTCGTTTCATAAATCTGAAAGAGATAGATGAAGAGAAAGGATGGCACTTTATTCTTCATTAGTTGGAGAAATGGGGCGTTGAATTTACGAGGCGAAATTACGGGGGATTAAAACAAGGTCTTTAAAATTTAAAATATCTTTCGAGAGAATTCTCCTGCTTTCTTCTTCGCGCCCCATAATTCTTTCGCAATGAAAGCGGGGATTAGTTTCTTCTCCACGAGATATACAACTTGCCGCCCATTTAACCGTTCGATTTTCGATCATTCAGCCCATTCCATCGAACGTTCGCAATTCGTTAATCTCTTTTGTTAATTTTATCGAGGGTGGAAACAACAAGGCCCAAACTTTCGTAGCGTTTGACAAACTTTTTAATCTTTATCGCGCTTCTTTCGAAAGAAATAATATATTTTTCTAAGAAATTATGTTCCTGCAAGATTATCGCTTCGTTGCTTCCAAGATCTCTTTAAAATAAATTATCGTTACCAGTACTCCAGTCATTGTCTGCCCAAAACCACGTTTTATCCCGCCAAGTCTCTTTCGTAAAAACTGTGTGTATAAATCTGTATGCGCTGTATAAATCTACAATTATGACACACACGTTTACAGAAATAACATCGCGGTATGAAAGTAATTCGTTTCTCGGCGGAACTTTAGCGAAACTGGTTCGAAATTAAATTTCAATCCTACGATCGATATTCATCGACTATCGATGTATGTATATATAATATATATTCCCAAATATTTAATAAAGAGAGGTTGAGGTTCAATAAGTTTCGTTTCGAATAAGATCAAAAACGAAATTAATTAAACATCTAACAAATCACGCAGTCACGCAATTTTAATCATATTAAAATCATTGACATTGATTATATTTCCTCGCAAATCATTACAAACCTATCTCGAACTTCAAATTAACGATACATCCCCAAATTCCTCTTATTTCCCATTCCAATAAAATCCCACGCTAACTCGAAAAAATTTAATCAATTTAACGTAACGAACCATCATCATCGCACCCCGAAAGCACACCCCCGGCGACGATTCCATTTAAAAAGAAAAAAAGAAAGAAAAAGAAAGAAAGAAAAAGAAAAAAGCAGCACAATTTTATTCACTCTCCTCTCCTCGTTCGAGACACCCCGGTGCGTTAACGACGCCAGACCAGGGGTGGATGCATCCTCGCAAAAAGCATATAAAATATCCGTGCGATTCTTCTCGTCCCTGATAAAACGGGTTACCACCGTGGACATAAATTTCAGTAGCCACGAACTCGATGAAATATACGATCCAACGGGGGAGGAGGGGGGGAGGAGGGCGCCATCTTCCTTCGTTTCCGTGTTTCGCTCTGTCGAGAGGGAAGAGAGAGGGGGGGAGGGGAGGGGAGAAGGGGTTGCCTTTTCCGTTTCGCCTTTTTCTCTCTCTCTCTCTCTTTTTTCTCCTCTTTTTTTTTTTTTTTTTTTTTTCCCGACTCGACCAGCATTCGCTTCGCTCGAAACTGGTAATGGAAACATGAATTTTAAATGAGCACACCGATGGATGGATGGAGGACACCGATGGTTAATGGTCACCCGATGATCGGCTACATTTTTATCGACGGAGCGCGCGATTGGAAAGACACCATTCGTCCCTCCCCTCACGTTACATGGAGAATGCAAGGGAACGGTGTACGTGTAGTTTAATGGATGTGAATTTTGCATGGTTTAAGAATGGATCGAGGAGAATGGATCGTTTGGAATCGGAGGTATAGGTGTTGATGTTTTCGTTTCATTTTTTTTTTTTTTTTTTTTTTTTTGGCGTTGAAGTTTTCGTCGTAACACGAGATTCTTTGTTCGTGGATTATTAAAGGACGAGAAAGTTTTCTTTTGCGTTACGAGATAATCTGGGCGTAAATGAGAATTTAATGGAAGTGAGTTTTTCCGCGAAGTAACGATCGGTGATTTTGCATGTTATGTTATATGCAAGCGATGAAGATGAGTTTTATTTCGGTTAGGAATGTTTCTTGAGTAAATAAAGGGGTTGGTTGATCGAATTAGGGTTACGAGTCGAGATGCTCGATAAATCATCCCTGTCACTGATAGATCGCTTTTAAATTTAATATCTGGGGAACGATGCTGGTGCTCGAGATAATTTTTTAGGTGACAGAATAGAGAGCTTTCAGTTTTGCCAAGATACTTTCTTTTTTTTTTTTTGTTTAAATTTTAATCGAGAGTTAATTTCTTATTTCATCGATAATAAATTTATATTAAAATTTTTCATACTAATTTTTTACATTGTTATTCTAAACATCTATTAAATATACGTACAAAATATTGTAATTTAATCTTCTTTACAATTTTTCACTGAAATCTCACTATCACAGTTTCTAAATCACACATTTCACCAGGAATTTATTAATAATCATCAAAAGAATGATGCAACAACTTGAATCCAAAACATTTTTAACATTAAATATACAAAATATAATTTAATCAGATATAATTTATTCAGAATTAGAATCTAAAACCTTTCACCGAAATCTCACTATCACAGTCCTCTAAATTAAATTCAATCAACAATTCATGCAACAAACAATGAGTACAAAACATTTCTACCATCAAACGTCCATAATAAACGTACACACAAAAATACAATTTAATCTATTCACAATTAAAATTCAAACTATGAAACCTCACTATCACGGTCCCCTAAATCACGCGTTTCCAGCAGAAATCCGCCAACAACAAGCGAGAAACCATAGCCCAAACAAACTCCACTCTTACATCCCCCCCGAAACGTTTCGTTATCATCACGTTCAAAACCCGTATCCCCATGCGCTTCCGGTTCCATCCCTCCCCCTCCCCCCCAGAGTGGAACACAGAAAGCACAATTGCTCGCAATTCAACCAAATTTTCCGTCGTTCGTTGAAACGAAACAATTCTTTGCACGCGCTCTGCACCCCCGAATTTCCAACCCCTGCTCCCGCCATAAATTTTCCACCCCCCCTCAACTTCCTTCGTATCGTCGCGCTTCCGTTCGAACACACCTAAATTAAACAGGGCCAGGATTTCAAATTCATTTGGAAATTTTCAACGAAATGGCCGCATAAATTTTCGTCATATTTTCTTTTTTTTTCACGATAACTTGGCTCGCGGAGGAACCGCGCGCTTCCGGTTTCCGCCGAGGAGCGGAACCTTTTTTCTTTTTCCTTCGATAAATCCACCACGAGATTATTTTTGAAAATATTCTATCCTCTTGTTTTTCGCGTTCACGCGAGATTGGTCGAGCTTTTCGAAATTTTGAACGAAAGAAACGAAATTGAAGGGTATTTATTGAATTAGATGGCGTGGACCGAAGGGGTTGGGTCGAAGCTTTTCAAATTCTGAAGGTGCCAAGGAAATTGAACGGTTTATTACATTTGTCGAAGTGGATGGTGGAAAGGAAGGTTTGAGATTAAATTCTAAACGAGACGAGATTTTGAGTTTGAAAGTAAATTTTGGATAAACGTGGAAATGGTAATACTACACGTTAATTTTGAATTTTCGAAAAAAGATTTATAAAAAAGGCACAGGTAAGAATATTTAACGAGAGAATTTCTATCGAAAAAATTTCTTTTTTGGAACTTTCGTTTGTACATCTTTTCACGTTTGTATTATCACGTATTTGTACTGAATTTCGCAAAATTACCAATTGCGATGTTAAAAAATATTCACCGAAGAGAAACCAAAACGCAGATATCGTTTTAGCAAATTAAATATATCTCTCAAAATAATCGCCTTTGGACACTTGGGGACACTTCGCGTATAGAGACGAACGTATTTTATAACATAATTAAAACTACGTTACAATTAAACTCGACGAATAAAAAAAAAAAAAAAAAAGACATCGTTTAAACGCGCGAAAGAAAATACGCAATTCTGTTTAAACGTATAGAAAAATTGTAGAAAATTTAACGATAGAATTAAACGAACGAGTTTAAAAGTTTGGAAAAATACGGGGGAATCTTGAAATACATTCGGTAAAAAGCTCGCGCGACACGCGATTATTATTACTCCTCGAAAACCGTTTAATTTCCCATTTAATTTTATGCAATTTTACACACATTACACGCCTTAAACTTTTTCCGAAACTTGTGCACGCCCGTTGTTGCACGGCGCATCCTGTATAAATGGCCGTGTGTCGCGTGACTTTTTCTGCTTAATCGTTCTGCGCCCGGACGATAACGTTTATTTATTATCCGGATAAACGGACACCGGTATTTTTTCCCCTCGTTTTCTTTGAAATATTCGAGCCAGCTTTATGGTATGGTATGGTATGGTAACTAGAAAAATTTTTTCCTACCGACCATTGATCTCTGGCATGTATTTGCCTCCGGCTAAAGTAAGATGAATCGACAGATCCGTGTGAACATGAAAACTTAATTTTCAAAATGCGCTCTGAAAAGAGAATAAAATTTATCTTGATACTTGAAACGAGATAAATAATAAATAAGGGGATCTCACGATTAAAGAAAAGAAGCGTAACGTGTATATACCTCTCTTCTTCCATTTTGAAAAATTATTCGTCGAGTACAGCTACACCAGCTGTTTCTTTAATTGGTAACGAGCAATGAATCGTATCAGGGAGAATTTCCATTGTAATTGTTCCATTCTAATTGTGCGTTATTATTTAACGATACTTTTCTTTCTCCCCCCTTCTTCTTTCTCAGCCACGTGCGGTTAAATAGCGATCTTAAATATCGTGACAATGAAAGACATACATAAATAGAAATTCGCACAAATTGGTCTTATACGATTACTCTCTTTATTCGAAGAGTGTCGATACATCATCGAGTGCAAGCTTTAAATCGCAAATATTTTGAATTAATAATTTATCGAGACAATAAATCTCACAAACCACAAACTTTTCTCTTTTTCTTCGCGCTTCTTTATCCTCCTCCATGAAAAAGTGTTCCAAAAATTAAAATATACCAAACAATCCATCCATCCATGATCACTCAAAATGTGCAATGATTTCGATGTCATCGACCCGCCCTTAGACATAGGCTTTGCACAACGAAGAAAGAAACAACGACTTTCACCCTCGATGTTAGCGGAGATTATCGAACATTATTGTGCGAGGCTATGCGTTTCGCATTAGCTGAGAACGCAGAAGGGAGAGAAGAGGGAAAAAAAGAGAGAAGAATGAAAGAAAGAGAGAGAGAGAGAGAGAGAAAGGGGAGTGGATTATCGGTTGGGGAAAGACGCGAGTAGCATAGTATCGGTGATTGGAAATGGCCTTTGTGTTTTAGTTTCCAGAGTTCTGATGATGGAATCGCGAGGTGGATGGATGATGACGGAGGAAACAATACGGCTCCCCCTCCATTGTTGATCATATAGCTCCCATTGTTGTGTTTAGATGTGATTCACCGCAAACGATTTTCTGCCTTTCTGCGAAACCGTGAAAATCAATGATTAGGATACCCTTTTGTTAACCATCGAACGGAATTACGCAATTTTTGGCAGGGGTGGATCGTGGATAAATGAGAAACGCGCCCTTTGCCTTTATTTCTTTTTCTCACATTCGATGATTTCGTTGACCGTTGTGTGATTACCCTCTTTTGAGGCAATTTTTTTTTCGAGATGGATGTATTGTTTAGGCGTGTAGATTTAGAGAATATTTTTTTTCTTTTTTATACGAATTCTTGAACATTGTTGGATGAAATATGTAAAGAGAGAGAGAGAGAGAGTAATTACATTTTGTATTATTCTTTAAATTACACAAAATATTCAATTTGAAGTATCTATCTTCCAAGTTTGAAATAATTATAATGTAAGATAATATTATATCATTCTTTTTCAATATTTTTACCCATTCTTATTGGTCTCCACGAGGATCTCGTCGGTATTTGTAACGAGATCCATGAACCTAAAATCTTAATTCTTAAAATGCACTTTAATTCTTTAAAAAAAAATTTATCTAAATACGTGAAACGAAATAAAAAATAATCGAAGAAGAGTGTAACGATCTCACTTTCTCGATACTTTTAGCCATTCTCGTTGGTCTCCACGTATTTGTAACGAGGAAATAAGATGAATTAACAGATCCGTGAACCTAACCTAAAAAATTAATTCTTAAAATGTATTCTAATTCTTTTAAAAAAAATTTATCTAGTGCATGAAATAATAAATAATCAAAGAATGTTACGATTTCACGATTAAACAAGCAGCTCTTTCTTCCATTTTGAAAAATATTCGTACATCGATATTTTCCTCTTCGAAACACTTTCTTTCTCCATTCTATCTCCTACATTTCGTCACTGAACGAAAAAGAAAAAAAAATGAAGAGAACACCGTACTCTCGCAAGTTACGTCGATTTACCTCGACAAAGGAGATCGGCGAATCCCCGCAGAATTCAGAAAGTTAAGCCATCAAAGCGAGGAACACTCGTCTCCTTGCACGTTGCTCGCGATTCACCGTTATTCGCCAAAGTGGCCACGCCGACGACGACAAACACTCTCGTAAATCGGTGCGCCACGTGGCCCGAACAGCATTTCCTTTCAAAGTGTCGCTCGCTCCCTTTGCCGATTATCGTCCAAGCAATGCTTTCTCCATCGACCTCCGACACGCGTCTCTGACACGCCACTCCCCAAACTCTTTTCTCCGCGACAACGCCTTCGTGTTGTTGTTGCACAATTTTCTCTCGATAAGATTTTCATCTCAAATTTCATCCAGCTCAAATTTCTGTCCTCAGAAATTTTTTCTTCGCGGATTCCTACGGATATCTGCTCAACGATTAGATTCGTTCAAAGTCCATGTAACAGCTATTCGCTGCTATATCTCTCTCAGTTCTTTTAATCTAAATCTATGCCCCTTCGATTTTGCTCATATACATAAAAAATTCTCTCAAAAAAAAAAAATATCGTGTGTCAAATGTTACATTTTCTGGATTGAGAATAAACTCAATGGATACAAATTCTATTCCATTTTATGATTTTGCTCGACTGAAATACAATCGACGAATTCAAGTGTCCGAAAAAAATTGAACAAATTAAAACCTAATCCATGAAAGGTGGAAAAAAATATTCTCGAGGCTTAAAGAGCCACGATAACGTTGAAAAAATAAAGAGGCGAATGAAAGTGCGCGAAGAGAGCATTGAAGTGGAGACCAAGAAACGTCATCATCGATAAAGATGAGGAAAAGGCTCTTCTGAAAAGCCATCTCTCTCTTTCCCTCTCTCCAAACCATATCTCACTCGCCATTTTCAGAATTCCGCGAAACGCACCCCTCATTGTTCCACGAAGAAGAAAGGCGGGAGCAAAGATTTCGCAATTAAAACGACACCCATTACGAGCCTCTTAATTATACAGAAATCGGGCGTTGCTCGAACCTGGATCCAAAAGCCGTCGTTCGTTGTCGTGAAAGTGTTGCAGTTTCGTGGGGGCGTGAAACAGGATGATGGAGAGAGAAAGAGAGAGAGAGAGAGGGAGGGAGAGGGAGCATTGTGTGCGCCTTTTGTTCGGCTAATTATCACTTCGTGTTGATCCTTTGAGCCCCCGTCGTTTCTCCTTCGAACGCGTTCGTTTGTTATCGAAACCAGACACAGAGGAGGAGGGGGGGTAATAGCGCGTAATTTAAACGAACGCTTTGCTTTCGTTTTTGTTCGCGAGAGGAATTAAATAAACGGGGTTCTTCGAAATATCAGTTCAAAGCTCAGTTCATCGAGGAAATGATGGATTGTTCTCTTCATTGAATTGTGGACATTTGGTCGAGCTGGTGTTGTTCGAACAATTATCGAAGATAAATATTTTTATCTCGATAATTTTTCTTCGACGAGTGTTACGAAGAGTTAAAATATATTGAATTTTGTTTAATTTTTAGATCTATTAGAAAGAAAAATTTACAAGAACTGTTAAATAATGATTGGCTGCAATTTTTAAACGTTGAAACGTTTTTTTAAGAATATATATATGTATTTATATGTGTGTAAGTGCTCAAGGGAATTGTAATTTTGAACAGTTTACGAGAGCAAGTTGTACGGTTGTACAATAGATAAGTTTAACGTCGATCATGTTAACAATATCCACAAGTTAACAAGAGTTGGCAATATCTTACGGGAACTTTCCATTTTATCGGCGTCTAGCTACAAGTTAGAAAATTAAACTCTCAAACTATCGAGAACAAATCTATCTTCAAACTTTGAAGACCGATTTCTAGACTTGCTAATTAATAAAATCCAAATCCAAATCCCTTTCCAATTTACGTGGAAATTTTTATTTTACACTTCATAATAATATTCGATCGAAGAAAAAATTTAATCAACAGAATAACGTGTCTCCCTATTACTAAATTTTATTGCAAAAATTAATTCCTCTGCTACCAACCATAGACGATAAAAATTGAATTATCAACGAGAGATTTATCTAAATCGTATCTAAAAGATATCATCCCAATTAGAAGAAAAATTCTAAAGCCTAATTCCTCGTTATTTTTCCTCCCCCAATTATCCTTTCGAACTTTCGATCAAAAAATCAATCCGAAAATCAATTTCAAATTTTTCCAATTTCAAAAACGATGCTACGTTTCCAATCATCTTGCCTCGAATATCCATCATTCAAACTAATATAATCGATTCATCGGTGGAAATGGAGACAGATTTTATTAGCAGACGTGTTTCATTATCGTCGCTTCGAGAGTTAATGGGACAATCAGTGTGGTGGATGCCAGAATGCGATGAATGAGTCGGTCGAACTCGGTCGAAATCAACGCCGGATTTCCGCTTCAAATCCGCCTTCAACTTTCTGTTTAAGCACGGAATAAACTTCCGCTACTAATTGTCGCGTTCAAACACAGGTTGGAAACCCTTATCTTATCGGTGTTGGCTCTGTTGTTAATCGTCGTCGTTCTGCAGAGGGGTGAAACGGTCTCGAAGACTGGTAATAAAATGCTCGACCGATTATGGAGGAGACGATTGTGTTATTGAATCTGCTTGGCACGCTCCACGATTCTTCCACGATTCCGAAATACGTTGGTAACTTTGAGAAATATTCTTTGGAAGAGATTTCGAGACGATTGGAAAGAGTCGAATACGACGAGTCGATGATGAATTTTATCGGAGTGTTTGAATGGAGTGTTGATTATTTGACGGATGATTGGAAAAGTTGTATATTGAAAAGTTTCCGTGAGAATTCCGTGGGATAATAAAATTAGAAATTAGAAAAGAGATGACGATCGGATCTAATTCTTTTGAAGAATTATCGGTTTTTAAATTGTTATTTGATATTTTATTTCTCGAGCGGCAGAATTATTAGTTTAAAATGGAAGTTTTAAATTTTAGTTGGAGCAAAGTGAATGAGAAAGTAAATATAAGCAAATATAAATTTGACGAGTGAAGTGAAGCGGTTGATAGAATTTAATGGCATTTATAGGTAGCTATTATCGAATTTACAAAAGGGGGCTGAGATGGAAAATAGATTTATACCGTCACAGGGAAAAAGAATCTTTTATTATACGGCATAAATCCCCTCTTTTCTTCAACTTTAACCTTCTTAAAAGAAATCCTCTTTGATATATATAATTCTTTTTTCGCTTATTTTAAATCGTTTCCAACGGCGTCAACCTCCTCTCTTAACTTTTTTTTGTTTAAAAAAAGAACCACCCGCGATTCAAAGCACTCAAAAGTATACTTAACGCGAAAAAAATTAACAAGTGTCAACTTTACACCGTATAAACACAATATTAATCATTCTAAATTCCTTTCGAAGGTATTCCATTCCATCGACGTAATTTCTTAACATTTCTCAAAGTTAATCAAGAGTTAAGAGTTTAATCAAGAGTTTCCTCCGCGTTGCTTAGTT
>NW_006263534.1:339660-340717 GCF_000469605.1 Apis dorsata | reverse complement strand
AAAAAAAAAAAAAAAAAAAAAAAAAAAAAGAAAGAAAAGAAAATGTCGAGTAATAAGAAATCTCGAACAATTTATATTTGTCACCAAACATTTTTCCTCCAGAGTGTTACAACGCTAATTTACGATCACTATATCCAGCCGCGTTTATAAAATCCGTACCAAGCACTTTTACACGTTCACACCCGGTTGACATTGTTTATTGTTCGCCGGCGTGCTCTCGCATGGACCGTGCGATTAATTTTTGTTACGTCCCACCGTTTCATAAATTCCTTGCACGAATTCATTTTTTCCTTCCTTGCCCCCTCCCCTTCCCTTCCTTCCTCCGGAATTCGCAGGATATTCCCAGGGAAAAATTTATGTACTTCCTCAAACGCGTTTCTCAATAATTAATTACGATTCGCGCCCCCTTTTTTATATATTTCTTATCGGCGTTACATTTTCGCGCGCTCCTCCCCCCTCCCCTGAAATATGCGAGAAATAAATTACGCGAGGCGCGAGTCTTTTATTTTTTTCCCCAAGAAAATGCCACTGCAAAATCAAATTTTTACGAACACGAATAAAGAACCTACTGCTTTATTCCTCAAATATCAGAATGTCATTATTTACGTTCGATCAAATTTCGCATAAATGGATAAATATTCGCAGTCTAATAATAAATTTGGGTATAATTATCATATGCAATAACTTTATGTTTATGCAAAATCAAATTTGTATTAACACGACTACTTAAACTTACTAAGACTTATTTCTCAATTATAATTATATTATAATATAAATATACTTTGTACATTTAAATTTTTATCACAAATATATCATAAATATCTACCAACAACACTTATAACAATCTTAAAAAAAAAAAAAAAAAGAAAATTGAACACTGCTATCATAAAATTAACCACCATAATAAAACGATTTGAACGAGTTGTAGTGGTATTCGATGACGATAAAAGAAAGAAAGAAAGAAAGAAAGAAGAAAAACGCGTGGAGTAGGAGAAAGATAAATTTGTCCTAGCTGGTTGGAACGTGTTAATCAAAAAGCTCGAAACACCATTCGATC
>NW_006263534.1:338240-339322 GCF_000469605.1 Apis dorsata | reverse complement strand
AGGAGAAGGGGCGGAGAAAGGGGTTTACCTTTCGGTCCCCTTCCCCCCCTCCCTCTCTTTCCGTGTGTCTGGAGTCGGGTTTTCCCCGGGTTGGAAAATTTATCCAACCGGAAATTAAAACGTGGAGCTCGTCTCTCCTCTTATTTCTTCACCTTCCACGCTTCTCTCGCTTTGTTATCGCTTTTGCGCTTTTGTCCTCCTGCGATGAAGTCAGGATTAAGTGTACAGGAGTGGACAGAGATTCTATTCTATCCGATATCGGCTCGATACTGTGAACCGATTTGAAATTTGAAAATTTGTGATGGATAAATTAATAATTGTATATATATATTTAATTTTTGAATTGGAAGATCTTGGAAAGATTTTTAAGATATTTTTTTTTTTTAGATCCAATCTCTGAATGTATCTATTGAGTTGGTATTTTCGTGGTATAAAGTCGTCGTTTTCTGTCTAGGTAGTTTTTCGCCTTCGATCGATGTTTGAACGTTGCAGCGTTTAGTGCACCGTCAATTCATGATAGTGGAATGTCTTGTACCCTCGATCCGACCAACTTCCCCGGATTGATCGACGATAGGAGACGAAGATAAATCGCCTTACTTCCTTCTCATTGATTCCTCTTCTCTATTAAAAAAACACTATTCCGCGATCTTACAATAATAAAACAAATTGAACGGATGTCGAAATAAAACGATAAATTAAAAATTTAAAGTTTGAATATAATTATCGTAACGAATAATAAATTAATCGTCAATAGCTATCAATTAAATATTGATTCATTTTTGACGAAATCGATCATATCTCTCCCGCGGAATAAAAAAAAGAAAAGAAAAGAAAAGAGTCATTTCGTCAGCGCGTGGGTCCAAACAACCCCCTCCCGGTTCAATAAGAACAGTTCCTATTCATTTTTCCTCTCCCTCCCCTCCCCCAAGGATCCCTCCGCGTTTCTCGACTCCAAGGAAGGAAGCTCGAAGCAGGAAACAATTTCATCGGCGCTCGGTTTCCCGCTAATCAGCACTTTGGCTGAGCGAGGGCTGATGAAAAATCCTCGTGGCGGAGGCCTCGATGCTCCGGCATCGACTCCC
>NW_006263534.1:335807-338087 GCF_000469605.1 Apis dorsata | reverse complement strand
CCTTCCTTCCTCCCTCCCCCTCCTTGGAAGCCAAGCCTGACTTGTCCCCCCCAGAAGCTTGCCAGTGCAGCCGAGTCGAACAATATCCTTTCTTCGCGACGACGTAGAAAATCGAAAAGTCGGCTCCTTCGAGACGAGAGGAAAGAAAAGGGCGAACGAGAGGTAAAAAGGAGACGTTCCCCCATTCACCCGTGGCTTAACAATCTATCCTTTCAGACCGACAGCACATCCTCCTTTCTCTCCTCTCCCTCCCCTTCCTCGAGTCCTTCGAAACCCGCCTATCGCCTCTCTTCCTCCACCTGTCTACCTTCCAAAACCCCATCCATTTCGCCCTCTCTATTCCCCCTCCCCTCTTTCCGCTTCTTCTTCCTTTTATCTCATTTTTACCCGCTCCCCCGGCGCCGATCGATCCGGAAACGGAAGGGTTAAGCGTGCGGAGAATAAGGGATCGCCACCCCCTCCCCCTTCTACACACTCATCTTAGGGAGGACGGGTTTTCGGCCGAAAATTAGGCGATTGGTGGTAGGACGATAACGAAGGATTCTCTGTAACGAAAGGATGGATTAGAACGCTGCTTGTAGCGATCGGGGTTGTTTTCTTTGGGAAGGTAGTCTGGGAAGTTGTTACGGAATTGTTGGGGATCTGTAGATCGCGAGGAACGATTGGAGGTGTGCGTGGTGTTTTTTTGAGAATTGGTGGAGGAAGAATTCTTTCCATGTAAGAATTATTAAGGGAATGTGTGTATTTGGTTTTAGTTTCAAATGCATTGGATTTCTTTTTCTTTGGAAAGATAATTTAAGCAGGAATTTGTAGATCGCGAGGAATGGTTCTAAGTATACGTGGTGTTTGAGATTTTTGAGAATTGGAAAATTAGTGGACGAAGGATTCTTTCCATGTAAGAATTATTAAGCGAATGTGTGTATTTGGTTTCGCTATCAAATGAATTTCTTGTTTATTTTTCTTTGGAAAGATAATTTAGGCAGTTAGGGATTCGTAGATCGCGAAGAATGATTGTATGTTTGATGTTTGGAATTTCTGAGAATTGGAAAATGGTGGACGACGACAA
Organism: Apis dorsata; assembly: GCF_000469605.1. Lineage (NCBI taxonomy): Eukaryota > Metazoa > Arthropoda > Insecta > Hymenoptera > Apidae > Apis > Apis dorsata. Next base: position 337,021 of record NW_006263534.1, on the reverse strand, counting down.
AGAATTCTTTTCGAGAATACTTAATTTCAGTATTAAATATATTGGAATCTTGAATTTTTTGTTTATTTTTCTTTGAAAAGATAGTTTAGAAAGTTATTAAGAATTTAAATCGCGAAGAATGATTGTATGCTTGATGTTTGGAATTTTTGAGAATTGGAAAATTGGTGGACGACTACAAAGAATTCTTTTCGAGAATACTTAATTTCAGTATCAAATGTATTGGAATTTTGAGTTTCTTGTTTATTTTTCTTTGAAAGTTGTTAAGAATATGTAGATCGTGAAGAATTAAATATGAATGGCATTTGAGATTTTTGAGAATTGGAAAATTGGTGGACGATGAGAAAGAATTCTTTTCACGAAGGAGATTAACGTGCATGGTTTGGTGCATCAAGGTATTTCTTGTTCCTTTCTCCTTGGAAAGTTAGTTTAGGGAGTTGTTAGAAATTTGTAGGTCGGGGATGGTTGTAGATTCTTGCGGATCGTTGTACTAGATGCTTTTGCTTTGGGGGGTTGTTAAGGGACTTGCTTAAGATTTACAGATAAAATGTATCTTGATGACTTTAGATTTTTTCCAACATGGTGACAAAATCTTTCTAAATAGCTAAAAGAATTGAGAATTTAGAAAGAAATTGTAAAAATATACGATAGGAACTTTTTAGAATCGGCATACTTTGCTCGATCCATTATCACTCTCGTTTCAAAAAATCACGCTTATACTTTTAAGTGCAACAAAGAAATGCACCAAAGAACGATTCACGTTTCATGGAAATTGTATTATCGTCGAGACTTGAAAGAGATTTAATAAGAATCAAAAGGAGATTCATGGGAGGGATGAAATCCATTTCGATATAAATTGCTTCGTACGATTCGATCGCCAATATATATCCTATATATATGTGTATACAATACACAACGAAACGACAAACAGTGTGAACGTGTTATCGTTTAAAAAACACGACTCCTCGTAGAAATGAAAATTAACGATCCGTCTGCGTGTTTCCATCACAGGAAAAAAACACTTCGAGGATAAAACAAAAGCCTCCTCAGGTTGTTGTTTATGCGATTTCTTTTGCATCGATAACGAAATAAAATGGAAGGAAAAAGGAAAAAAAAGAAGAGCGAAACACGGTGGACAAAGAGAATTGAAGGATTTCTTTGATCTATTGACGGCGTGCCTCCGGTCGTGCTGCGTTGTAATAAATGTTTTTCGTATA
>NW_006263534.1:332173-335638 GCF_000469605.1 Apis dorsata | reverse complement strand
TCTTGCCTCGTTTTATATAGAATTGGGAAAAAAAAAAAAAAAATGGTGAAAGGTCGAAAGGTATTTGGATCAGAGATGGATGATTTTTAACTGGACGAAGATGGTTTTTGATTAAAAGTCATTGTGGAGTTGATGGAAAATGTTTCCGTTCAAACGTTGGAGGAGATTGAAAGAATATTATTGGAATGGGGAATGGATTGGCAAAAAAAATTTATTGCCAGTAAAAAAAAAAAAATAATTAGAAAGTAACGTGTAAATTTTTCATGAAATCGATCTATAAAATCGATGATTTTTCTTTTTAAATATTATAATTTTGTATTTCCTTGTGTGTACTCGTTTCTGAAAAATCTCGAGATTAAAACGAGTTTAAACTTTAAATGGAGAGTTAAATGAACGTAGAAGTAACCAATTTTTAATTAATTTTTTTCATACTTTAACAGTTACAGCGATATTGTGGAGTAGTAATTGTATCATAAGCTATTTAAGTATTTTTATTTTTTTGAACCACGTACACACGTATCATATGTGCATATCACGCTTCGCCATAGTGAAGACGAATTGGATAACACGCAAAATATTTTCACTGTTAATATATTTTACGTCGTTTGTGTTCTATGCCCGCTCCTTATTTCCTTCTCTTTATCTCATGGCTATTTTCTTTTCATTACACGTCAGAGATCTTTCGCAGAGCGGTTAATTTTCTCAATTGTCAATTTTTTTTTCTTTTTTATATTAATTCAATTCACTGGCGCTACGTTTTAAACCCTACGATAAAAAAAAATGATTCTTCGGCCATTTTTAAATGTTAATTCATGCTCGAAGGAGCATCAAATTCTTCTATAACGAATAATATATCGCGAAAGAGGTAAGGAGATGAGATTGGAAAGAAGAGAAAAGAGGAGAAAAAAGAGACGAGTGATCGAGAAAAGGAAGAATTAATAAAAAAAAAAAAAAAGAATACGCGACGAGGAAAAGAATTCTCGAAACAAAAGGAATAAAAAAAAAAAAAAGAAAGAGGAGAAAAAAGTGTTTCTCGCGTGAAGTATTTTCCTATAGTCGACGATTTAAAAAAACCGTACCAACAAATAAATCAAACGAGACAGGGGAGAATTATAAAGGAATGCATGTACGAATTATTGCATTACAATTGTCTAGATTTAATCTGCATGGTATAGGAGCACAAAAAGCGGCCCGCTCAAAGCTCGTCTCTTTCGAATAAACAATTTGATATGATTTAATAACAGAGGACGTTTTAATTTAATCTTACGTTCTTACAAGCGGAAATTCAATCGGCGATATCTCGATATTTTTAGCCGGATAAATGCAATGGCGACAATCAAGGCGTACAGATTTTACGCACACGCATCGTTCCTTTTTAATAATCCTTCCTTTGAAATAATTTTGATTGATCCTTTTTTTTGATCTAGGTGAAAATAGTGAAAAAAAAAAAAAAAAAAAGAAAAACGCAAAACAAATATTTTCGAATTCGAACACAACCGATTCAATCGATCCGACAACAATTCGAAATAAATCGCGAATATCGGTTTATTTTTTTTTTTTTTTTCGTTTAAAATTACGTTTTCGAACTGGATGAACGGATGTATCGCCGGTGACGAGTTCTAATAAAAGCAACCGCAATTCGTGAAACGGGGAGGGGGTGACAGCGTGGAAACGAATGACCACCGTAAGGAAACGAAGCCAGCCATTTCTCAATCTGGAAATCCGTCGCGATAATTCAACGACTCGAGGGATTAGCTTTAAGAAGTTTCCCACGTTTCGCTACACACCCTATTAAACCCTATTTCCGATCGTATTTTGCCGCCTTTTGTACAATTGAATGAAATTGAGAGAAGATAAGAGAATAGTGTAGATTTGCTCGAGGGAACAAATTATTTAAGGAATCTTTACAACAAAGATCAATGTACAGAAGATGCATTGCTTCTCATTTATATTCTCTCGCAAATTTTCCATTAAATTTCACTTTAATATTCGCATATACAAAGGTATAAAAATTATTAGAACACCAAAATTTATATCAATCCCAAGTTAACTGCTGAGCTATTTTAAATACAGAAATATTCTTGGATTCTCGATTATATTCCAACAGCTCATTTGTATACGTAAAATTTTAATATATAAAAATTATTAGAACACCAAAATATATATCAATCGCAAGTTAACTGCTGAGCTATTTTAAATACAGAAATATTCTTGGATTCTCGATCACATTCCAACAGTTCATTTGCGTACATAAAATTTTCCAATAAATTTATTTTAATATTCGCATATACAAAGGTATAAAAATTATTTTAGAACACGAGAAAATTGTATCAATCACAAGTTAACTGTTGAATTATTTAAATCCAGAAATATCCTTGGATTCTCGACTGCGTTCCAACAGCTCATTTCCATACGTAAAATTTTCCTTACGTTATGTTAATTATAATACAAATACTTCGATCGCGATATGATTCGCTTCTCAATTCGATGGATATGAATTGATATCTCGTAGAATCGTCGGAAGCGTCGAGACAGAGGCGAAATAAGCCTCCCCTCCCGACTCGAGTGCCATCGAGATTCGACGCGACCAACTCGATACCGCTTTTGCATTATACGTACAAAGTTATATTTGAATTACGTCGTTGACAAAGCTTTTCGTCTCGGGACGAAAAGTCAGGAATTCGTCGATACATATTCGATCTAATCGATAATCGGGGCGACGTAACAACTCGATACGAGGAAAAGGTATATTGGTATAAAAGGGATAATCGAGGAACGAGGATTCTCGACGAGTTTACTTTTAACAAAATATACGTTTTTGATTTCTTTCCTTTTATGAAAAATACCAGTGTTTTCGAAAAGTGTATTAATTAATAACTTGTGTTATTTTTAAAAAATTTTCCCAGAAAAAATTAAAGGAAGAAACGTTCCTTAATATTATAATTTATTTAAAATACGAATGCGATCTATCTCCAATAAAAATAATTAAAATATTTTATTTTCGAATAAACTTCATCTCGTATAAAATTCGTTCGCAATTATTGAAATACCTCGAAACTTAGTTCTCGTTTCTCCGGAGATATAACGTCGCGACGAATGTTAAATTAATCGATTGATATTATTCGTTCAACCGAACAAGTTTCTCGCGATTTCGCGGGGGAAAAGAATTTTTTTATACATACATCGCCGAGGATGAAAACGTTCACAACGCGTAGTTCAGTTGTCCCGTCACTTTTAATTTTGCGTGCGAATGCAGCCATTACCAGCCGCGTGTTCGCTCGTGTGCGGCGACAGAGGGAGGGAACTCGATTATTCCCATTCGGTCAGACATTCGTTTCCTGGTATCTGGTAATCGGGGACAACGCTCGTTCGTTAAAGAGCCGGCGAATTTTCAATTTACGGCCGGCGACGAAAAATCGTCGAGCCACCGATTAACGCGGCCACCGTTTATCGGGGGGTTGCATT
>NW_006263534.1:329428-331906 GCF_000469605.1 Apis dorsata | reverse complement strand
TTTTTTTTTTTTTTTTTTTTACTTCCACGTGAGTTTTCATCGCGCGTCGATCGAGAAATAATTTTGTAATATTTTGTCGTTTCGATTCGCGCGATGCGTTATTGAAATGCTATCTAGGGGATATCTAGGGGAAAATATTTCGACCATTCGATAATTTGATCGTTTAAAATTTGGTCAAGGAGATTTAATATCATTCGAAATTGATCGATGGGGGTTGAAAATCAATCACGAAAACGGATTGTTTCCTGACACATCGAATGGCAATAGACGTGGCATATTGCCAATTTGGCCACTTGGAGAGAGCGCCAGATCCTTCGTTGATCTGTATCACTATTTATTACTCGCTATTAAGGTTTATCCTTATTTTTTCAACGTTATCCTCTATTTTTAGTTACCTATGAATTTGAATATTATTTCAATACTGTTTCATTTCACTAAACAAATACTTGTACGAATTTTTTAAGATTTATAAGATCAGAGACAAATTGTTCCAAATCTTCATTGAAATCTTCGTTGAAATTGAAGTCTTAAAATCTATTATTCAAGCAAAACGATAAAAGATTAAACTTTCTGAGGAATTTCTCAAATCACTCAAGTAGAACAGTCAAAGAATATTCAATCTTCAGATTTCTAAGAATCTATTAGCCAAATAGAATATTCAAAGAATGTACAGAAGAATTTCTAAAACCTCTTCTAATAAAATATTCAATAAACATTGAACCTTCAGACTTCTGATATGTTTCTAAAAATATTTTACAAATCGAGTAGAATAATGAAAGAATATTTCAACTTTCAGATTTTTGGAAGAAATCGTCACTCTTCGAAATAGAATATTCAAATCAATATCCAGAAGGATATTCATTCAATCTTTCAGATCTCCTTTTAAAAATCTGCTTTTAAAAATCTACAAATCTGATAGAATAGCGAAAGAATATTTCAACTTTCAATCTTTTTAATCTTTTAATCTTTCCTGTTCGAAATAGAATATTCAAAGAACATCGAGAAAGATATTCTAAAACCTTGCGTATAAAATACACAAACGTCCAATCTTGAGAAATTATTTTTCCAGGCGAAACTATAAACCGACGGCCGGAATGGAACGGTCAGAGGAATGAAAAACATATCTATCTCGACTTGGAATTGGACGAACGTTGATTCATAGTCGGTGTCGTTTCTAACCGTCGTTAGCGATTTCAACCTCTGAATTTCAGCGACGATTCCCTGCGGTCCTCGTATATCACCAGCCGGGTCCCGCTCGCCGAAATATCAAGCTGACACGCTCGGTCGTTAACGGAAGAAGCGCTCTCAGACGCGTCGTTTCGATCGCTTTGATGAAAGATTTATGAGATTTACAACGAGCAGAAGCCGGGGCGCGCAATCAAATGGAGGAGGGCCCTCGCCAAAGTACCGTATCACGCGATGGAACAACAAATCTAACGATCTTCCTTCCCCGAAGCGTCGCCGATTTTGAATCGCAAAGCAGATTTTATCGTTTCTAGAGTAGAGGTAGCGAAAGAACAGAGGAATTTTGAATTTTTAACGTCAAGTTAAGACGATGCAAATTGATACGATTTCGAGTATGAGATCTGATTTGAAAGTTGCAAATTTTTTACAAATTGATGTTTCATGGATTATTTTTGGACAATCACTGCTTGCTTAAAAATCGAAGTTGACGTATCGAAGATAACATTTCTGGATCAAGGATGATCTCTCGCACATTATTTCTTTGCAATCTCACGTAAAGTCTAATCAATTCCAATAAGAATCTCCAACAAATGCAAGAAGGTGTATTAAAAATAATTAACTAGTGTATCTCAAATTTAAATTTAATATCCAGTTAAATCTACCAAAAAGATATTCATAAATCACCACCAAAAAAATACACGATTTCGAGTAGTGATTATTGATTTGAAAATTCCAAATTTTATATATTGTTTTATAGATTATTTTTGGACAATCACTGTTTCGAACAATCACACGTATCGAAAATAATATTTCTATCTAATCTGCTCCAACATCTTCCAAAAAGATATATTAAAAATAATTATCGAAACATATCTCCTAAGCGATTAACATATACATCTCAAATTTAAATCTAACATCCAATTAAATCTACCAAAAAAAAAAATCCTTAACATCCTCTTTCATCCTCCATATCAGCATAAACATCTCAAAATCTAAATCCAATTAACCCCTTCACAAGCATACTCACATACTTACATACGTAAATGACAACAATTCCATCCTCAAAGATCTTAAATCACAAACCGAACATCGAACCAAAATCCCTTTACACGAACTTCTCTATCCTCCTCTCTCCCCTCCTCTCCCAACAAATCACCACAATTTCGATCGAACAAAGCCTCGAACAATCCGCACGCAAATGATCGGCCATCACCATCGGATCGGCAGAACGTTGTTCAAGAAGGTGTTCTCGAGGCGTCGTCGCGCACAAGATGCTCATCCGAGATAAATGAA
>NW_006263534.1:324978-329054 GCF_000469605.1 Apis dorsata | reverse complement strand
GCGATAGTTTTGCGCTCGACTCGAGGTTTGGACGGGAGGGGGGAGGGGTCACGGGGTCCCGTGCAACAAGTGATGTTATTAGGTTGGCGGTGGAGGTTGAAGGGGGACCGTGAACGGCGAATCATAATGCATAACTCTTGCCCGTCCTTGTCTTACCCCTCAGCCATTCAACTTCCACCCAACTTACCCTCCTCCATACTCTAACCGAGATTTCTCCAGGAAACGGAAACCCGATCGATCGATCCGCGCTGTCCAAATCGTTGGAATTTTTGTTCGAAATTTCGTTCTTCTTTCTAATTTTTTTGCGACAGTTTTCTTTTTTCCCTTCTTTCTTTCTTTCTTTCTTTCTTTTTTTTTTTATAATTTCTCGCGAGGGAGAGAAATACGCGGATCGAATTCCTTTCTGATTTCCTAGGCGATTTTTTTTCTCTTTCCATTCCGTGTTAAATTTTTTAAATTTCCAATTCTCTCAGAATTTTTTTTTTTTTTTTTTTTTTTTGTTTAAATTGTAATTATTCCTTGATTCTTCGCGGCGATCCTTCGACGGAGAAATTTCGAATCGAATTTTAAACTTTGGTTCCCTTCCCACGGGAATCTTTTAATAATAGATTTTTGATAAAAGCGAAGCGGCAGTCGCTTACAAGGAAAACGAATTAATCCGGTTTTCAGTGGAATAATCCAGTCACCCGAGTCAGACAAGGCAAACTTCGTTGAAGTTGGATAGTCGAATCGAGACAGGACAAGCAGGAGCAAGGATTTTGCATTTCAGTTCTACATTATCGCCCCGTAATAGTACCTTCCTCTATCAACTTGTAACACAACTTTCTCACTTTGTACATTTGGATCAACAATTTCGATTTTCTTATCCGGAATGATATCAAATTAACGAATCCTCTTTAATTTTAAATTCGAATATCAAATCTCTTCAGATATTAATTATTAAATAAAATATTCTGCAATATTCAACGATATTTATAAAAAAAATATAACTTCACCCAAACATCCATTATTCGTTAATTTTAACGAATATTTAAAAATATTATTAAAAATACAAATCCAACCCCTAAAATATTCCGCAATACGATTTAGCATTCGTTCATTCATAACTTCATCGCTTCTTCATCGCTATTGTCATCAATACCCCTTTAAAATGCCTCTTTAAAATGCCATTTAAAAGTACTATTAAAAAACAGAAATTCAGGGAATCCCATCCCCTATCTCCTCTTCATTCTCGCCCACATTTCACTTTCAACCTTTGAATTAATTCCTTTTACCAGAGAGGCTCCACGATTCGAACAGAGATCCCACGATGGGTTCCAAAGAACAAACCACCCTCTTGGTGGGTGCGATTTTTCCGCGGTCAGGAAGTTCCCCCAACCTCTGGGGGAATTTGCACATTTGGAGGGGGGGGCTACTCATTAAGCAGGCTCTCCAAGTCCCTTCCAAGTGTCCAATCCTATGACGGAATCGAAGATGAACCGTCCAAGAAGATAAATTCTGCATTTTGCGGTAGCGATCGGGTGGGAAATGAGGGTAGGGAAGGGAGGGAAGGAGGATTCATTAGGCGAGAAGGGGATGGAAATGGAGAGAAGGAAACGGAGATTGGCCGGGTGTTCGCGGTCTTATATCCGCCATTTATTACGTTTTCACGAGATGTTACCATTCCATTTTCCTCGATAACATTTATATTTAGAATTTCGTTGGAAAAGTTTTGATAAATAATTCAAGATAAAATTTTATAGGGATTATCTTGATTATCAGTTACTCTTTAATCGTTGAAATATCGTTTGTTTTTAAGATTGCTTATATTTCTCAAACAGAGGTTAGGCAAAATATTCTTCGATATTTTTCAAATTACAAGTTGTTGAAGCAAAATCGAATTTTCGATACGTAATTTTATTTTACGATATTTCGATTAAACTTTTTGAAGATAATTCGAATTGAAAAATCAAATTAAATCATCACATTGATCAAATTTTTGAAACTAGTGAAATTTCCTTCAAATCTCGATACACGGAATAACACGTAAATATTTTTATCTCTTGCCAACATCCTGTTCCGCCTTCGCGAGAGAAATCCTCGTAGATCCTCATCCACTCTACGCGCGCGTGGAAAAATCATTTTCCAAAATCCCTCTTTTCAATCATCGCGTTTCCTCAAAAATATCTCTCTCTCTCTCTTTCTCTCTCTTTCACCATTCACCCCTTCGATACACATCTCTGACCATTTTCCATTTCCTCCTCCTCCTCTTCCTCCTCCTCTTCTTTTATATCCTTCTACACAGTATTTATAACGGCGTTCATCGATCGACACGGGTTCACGGGACACTAATTGAATAGCCTTGCCTTATCAGATGCCACGAGTGCGCCAGATCGAGGTTCTTTTTTTTTCTTTTTTCTTTTTTTTCTCTCTTTTTCGTCGTCGCCTCTTTCCAATTTACCGACCATCGACTCCGTGCATCGTGACAGACGACAACGGTGAAGAGAGGAACGGGTGGTGTCGCTTCGACGACCACTTTAACGATCCTCCTCCAGTTTCCTCTTTTCCAGCTATCTCCCTCCCCCCTTTGTCTCTTCTGTTTCGAACTGTAACTAGCCGTTTCACTCGATTTCTGTTTCCCTGTCCTGACATAAACATTAGAAATTTCGACGCGAATTGGATTCTGTGGTTAATGCGAGAAACCAGCTTTCTTCAGCTTCGCGGTTATTTAATTTTCGTTAAGCCTGTGTTTCTGAGAATGTGTTAAGTATAATGGATTTTTCTTTCTGAGTTTGTATATGTATTGTATCGTTGGGAATGTTAGAATATTTTTTAAGATGGTATAATTTGAGTTTTTGATCTTGAAAAATTCAAGATTTTGCTTTTTGAATAATAAAGAAATTGTTATTTAGACGCATATATTGGAAAAAAATTTCTTTGAAAATAGGTTTATCTCGATCGATTGAATTCTGCAACGAAAGCTGCAGAACGCGATTTTGTTACGTTCGAGAGACGTTAAGGAATAAACTCGTGGTTAAATTTTATCTAAATTGCAGAAATAGTTTTATCAATGGGATTACAGTTATCAATCTCGTAAACTCGTGAGAGTTTTCCAGCTTTTTACTTGTCTAGATAAAAGAGAGAAAGCGTTCGAAAACTTTTGACTCGGATGCACGTGGAATTTGAAGATTAAAGGATTGGTTCGCAAGAAAGGAAAGAAAGGATTTAAAAATTGTGATGAGACACAATTCTTTATTAACTTTTCTAACCCATACGAGATTTTGAAGAATTAATTGCAAAAAAGTTGCAACGTTGCAAAATTTTTCTCAGAAAGGATATTATATATCATATTTTAAGAATTTTTATTGTTAAAAAATTTGTTTCTTAAAAATTAATTTAAAATTATAACGTACAAAATTCATTATTACAAAATTTCCATCTTTTCTATACAATTATATATCTCTTTTGCAAGAGAAGTATTAATTACAAAAATTTAAAATTTCTCTTAAAAATTATTATAAAATTTCCACAATTAAACATCTCTTTTCCCTCAATTAAAAATTACGATGTTCAAAAAATTCAAAATTTCTCTCCATCGCAAAAAAGATTCTTATTTTTGAAAGTTTTCATTACTACAAAATTTTAATTAATCTTCTTCGTGATCAAATATCCTTTCTTCTCCATTTAAAAAAAAAAATCACAACGTCCAAAATCTAAAATTTCTCTCCTCACAAAAAATTCCTATTTTAAAAGTTACAGTTTCTCGTTACACGATAAAATTTCAACGTTCACACTCGAATATTCCTTCTTTCTCCCCTCCCCCCAAAATTAAAAACCAATTACAAAAAAAAATTACATCGAAATTTTCGTAGAAAAAAAACTCTTACCTTAAAAATCCTTAAAAACTTCCACCTCGCGATTAAACGTGTAATCTCCATTGCGTTCAATCTTCTTCTCCTCTCAGTCCGTTAATATCAAGTCGATTCGACCATCGACTTTCGCACGTAAACGGTACGAGAACCGTTTCGTTTGTTGTTCGTCGCGTAACTACGTCTTAACTCGCGTTATTGGATTTCATAATGGGTCGCTGCCGGCGT
>NW_006263534.1:323378-324719 GCF_000469605.1 Apis dorsata | reverse complement strand
GCTTGTTTACATCGCCGTTACGTGACTCGTGTTCCCCACCCGAGGCTTATTGTGTTTACATTTAGACAAGTTTCGTTCGACGACCGTGCCCTTCTACGCACTTTCGTTGCCAGTTGATCGTATTCAGCCGTGGCGAGTGGAAAACTTTCGATTATTAATACCGTTTCGAGTAAGCGTTTTTTTAAAGGGTTAAATTAAAAAAGGGGGAATTTTTCGCACGCGTTTCGTGAATTTTTCGTGGATCGATGGATGGATGGCGAAGAAAGTTTGACTCGTTTATCGTATTTAGTTTGTTAGAAGCGTGTAAAGTTTCGTGATTAAGAGTATGGAGATGGACGTACAAAATTTGGTGAGTTATTTTTTGAGAAAAAAGAGAGATAGTGTATAGGATGAAATTTTTTTCATACGCATTGGTTTTTGAGAAGATCAAATTTGTAAAAAGTTTCGTAAGATTTTATAAGTGAAATAAGATTGAATTATCGATAAAATGTTGAACGTGAAAATAAGGAAAAAGCGTTGAAATTAATTTTTATTTCGTTTAAAAATTACACTTGATTTTCTCAAAAACGAGAACAATAAAATTTTATATATAATATATAATATAATATAATATATATCCACGTATTATTGTAATATATAATATAATTAGATATTCAGAAAAATTTTTACAATCTTTTGATCGAAGAATCAAAGAAATATCGGCAAGAATTTTGATTAAAAAGATCTAAAAAAAAAATATCTTTTGTTCGGTAAAAGATACGCGATATACATATATTTGTCGAATGAATTAACAATTTTATTTCGTTTTTGCGAGCGTGTGTTATCGATCTGCGCGGAAAAATACTACAAATATTTTTCCAATCTTTTTAAATGTTGTTTATCCTCAAATTTTGCTCGTGTAAAATATACGGATTATTTATTTGCACATCGTGAAAATTTGCGTTCAATTAATTCACAACAATATATATTTCCCAACGATTAATTTAACGCTACCTCAAAATTTTATTTACAACTACACCAAATTATACTCGACAAAAGTGCTACTTAACACAGCGACGATATTTTTATTCGATAAATATTACGCGTAATATTTCAAGATACAAGATAGATAAAGGTCATTTCCTCGAAACTCGTCCCCAGATTCATCCGCAATTACAAACAATCCCTCCCCTCCCAAATGTTAAACTTTCCTCTTTTAAACTCGGAATAAAGCAATCCTTCGTGCGACTCTCTAAAAGGAGGGGGCGAAACATCGAGAAACGCGTCCCTGGAAAAAGAAAGAAGAGACAAAGGGAAAGAGAGAGGCGCGTGACCGAGTCTCTGACCCATTATTCGCGCGCA
>NW_006263534.1:321362-323148 GCF_000469605.1 Apis dorsata | reverse complement strand
CCAGCCGCGAGACCCTCCTTTTCTCCTTATTCCTCGCCGTTATCGACGCGGCCAACTTTCTTTCGGCGGTGATGCTCAACAGGTGAGAGAGGAAGCGAGCTTTCGGTGTATGTATATATATATATATATAACCGATTCAGAGAAACTCGTGTCCTCGCGGACAAAAGGGCGAAGGGCGAAGGGCGAATCTCTCTTCTCGGATCTTCGGTGATTTCCAACGATCTTGTTAAAGCGCCAACCAATTCGATATCGTAATTTTCTGCCAAAGTAGATTTTCCACCGATTAAACCCCGACCCCGATTCGCCCGCAAATCCTTTCGATATTCGCCGCAATAATGGTTTCCATTATCAGAAAGGGGAGAGGGGGAGGGAAGGAGGATCCCTTAAGCGAGGGATCCTCCGGCGAAAACGCGTCCAGACGTGTAATTTCGAGGATACGCGGTGGATTCTTTTTCGGATAAGGATGAAGGGGGTGAGGAGAGAAATGTTGAGAGGAAATCAAGGAACCGATATTAATGAGGGGAGAAGATTAAGTCAAAATGAGCAAATGGAGCGTAAATAAAAAAAAAAATTCCTGATCGAGAAGCTGTGCAAGTCGTATTTCGCTTCGATGTAACAGTGGAAAAAATATAAAGATTCTACCTTCCTCGATTTCGAAATTCCTCGATTCCCCCAAGTTTTAATCGAGAAAGAAATTTAAAGTTTAAGGTTATCGAACTCTTCTCGTTCCCTTTGTAAAATAGATGGAATCGGGAAGAAAAATAAAAAAAAAAACTCGATCGAATCGGCAGTAAAAACATCGGCAAACCAAATCCTTCCTCCCCAATTGTGCCATAGCAAAACAGAAAAAAAAGAAAAAAAAAAAAAAGAAAGAAAAGAACTTCGAACTATCCTCATCGTCAAAAAATTCCAAGAAAGAAACTTCTTCAAACCGCGTCCAACACGGTCCAACTTCCCCCTTCAACGTATCCCCCTTTCAACCGCTCGAACTTCTCTCTTAAAAAAAAAAAAAAAGAAAAGAAAAAAGAGAAAGGGAAAGAAAAGAAGCAGCCTCTGAAAGGCTCCCTTTTCGAATCGAATATCAACGAAAAAATATATATATATATATATCCCCTCCTCCCTCCCTTACTCGACGTTGTAACGAACGTATACAGCCATTCGCCCGGTATAGGCGAGTTACCTCTCTCCCTGTAAAAACGACCAACACGATAAACACGACCACGACACGATTTCTCTCCTCCTCGTCGTCGCCATCGTCGTCGTCGTCGTCGTCGTAGTAGTCGTCGTAGTAGTTGCCTGTTTCCCATCCACGCGGTGCCCTTCCCTCCCCCGACTTTCTTTTCACCGCAGGGCAAAAAGCTTTGAAACGTTACAGGGAGAGGGGGTGGAGAATACACGAAGAGAAGATATATACACGCATCTACGTACAAGAAGAGTACACGGGGGGGAGTAAAAAGCATCAAACGTCGGCGCAAAGTGACAGACGTAGTGGGAGTGGTTTTTTGAAAAAAAAAAAAAAGAAAACCTTTTTTCCCCGCGATGATCGAACGCAAATCCGTTCACGCGTGTCTATGGTTACTCACCGCGATGGTTGGGGTCGGGTTTCAGGCATAATAATGCATTCATGCGATGCTGTTGAAACGGTTGATCCCGTGCCTGATGCACGTACGTACATCCTCCTTCATGTACATCATCGGGACCTTTAATAATTTTTTCTTTTTTTTTGTCCCTCCCTTCTTTCGCCCCTTCCATCTTCCTCTTGTGTTTTTTCTCTGTGGTCGGTTTC
>NW_006263534.1:316249-321200 GCF_000469605.1 Apis dorsata | reverse complement strand
TTTTTTTTTTTTTTTTCTACAAGTTTGTTTTGAGACGCGTCTCTGTTTCCACGAGGGGGAGAGCGTGGTTTAATGGTTATGGAGAGTTTGTAGGGGAGGAGGATTAGTGGGGGGAGTTGAATCGGTGGATTGGATGGGACTTGGCGCGATTTAACGGGGAGAGATTGTCTGGAATGTGTTTGATTTTTGAGGGGTTGAGAGGATTAGGGAGGAAAGTCGTGGAAGTCGTTTGTCGAATCTTTGGTTAATCAATTCGATGATTATTTGATTATTCGTGATAATAGTGTTATCTCTTTTATCAAATATCTTTATTAATTGTGATTAATAATCTTTAATCTTTATCGATATTTCATGGAAGATAGAAAGAAAGGAAGACAACGATCCTATAGTCTTTATACACGATACATTTTTCAATCATATTTTCACTTGATAAGAAAATTTTGTAAAAAAGAAAAAAACAACGAGATCTATCCTTAAACTCGACAGTGATCCACCGGCTAACTATCCGTGTATCGATCAAACCAATTTGTATTCACGGCTACGTGGAAACGTAAATTGCAAAGCCAGCAGGAAACACGGACTCCGCTCGAGTATCGAATAGTAGCACGTAACGAGAACTCGCTCCCGATGAAATTGTCCGGGAACGGTTATTGACAGGCCGTATCGTTGTTACTGCGTTTAAATTTCAAAAAAAAGTTGCAACTCTGCAACTTTCGCGTTGCACAATAAGGAAAAGTATATTATAATCCCGATGATCCATCGTTCTCGATCCAATTCTCACCCCCCGTTCAAAATATCCGAGATAATTTCAATTTCAACTCGATGAATTCCGAAACAAACGAATCTATCAAATATAATTCGAATATAATGTAATATAAATATAAAACGAATAATCAAATATATTCGGAAATATCAAAATAGAAATTAGCTTTCTAAATTTTAATTCTCTTCCTAATACGAAGAATAATATATATATAAGGAATTAATAGTTTTCACAAAAATTTGTTCGCATTTCGTGGCGGCGAAATGAAAAAATAAAGGAAAAATTTAAAAAAGGAACAAGATATCTCGGCCCCTCACATTCGCTCGCTACATATTTCCTGCGCCATTTTTGTTTGTATTTCGCCGCGATCGGGCGCCGGAAACGGACGTCCGCGCGGTGAAAAATGACCGTGGTTCCGGTTCTCCAGCATCCCTATCCGAACTATCCCCTTGCCTTTCTGTCCCGTCCACGAAATGTACGCTCGAAGTCGGTCATTCTTGTGCCTTTTCCAACCTCCGCGACGCGGAGACATAGTTCTCGTCGTCGTTGTTGAAATCGTCCACTGTGTTTTTAAAAACTTGTATCGCGACTCGAACGAGATTCAACTTGGATGTTTCGAATTTTGTCGAGTTTTGTCTTCTTTGCAAAAAAAAGAAAGAAATTGAGAAAATAGTTTTTCGATGATTGGCGAATTTTATTTTTTTAAGGGATAATGAAAGGGTGGTGTTTGTTTCGGAAGGAAATTTGATAAAGTAGAATTAAAATTTGTGATTTAAATTAAAGGAGAAAGAGAGAGGATAGTGTATTCAATTTAATCGTTATAAATTATTTTTATTCATCATAGGGGATGATTTTGATGTTTGTTAAAGTAGAAGTTTGTGATTGTAAGAGGTGGTTATATTTATTTAATTTTATTTGATACTTGAAGAATGATGAGAGGGTATGGAGAGTGAGTGGTGTGTTCTGATGTTTATGAAAAAAAGTTTGACAAAGGAAAAGTTAATTTCAAGTTTCATTTAAGGTTATTTTTATTCTAGTTAATTATTTGATGTTATAGGAGACGGATGAAAGATAGGAAGGTAATATTTTTGACTGTGAAATTTTATTAAAGTGTTGTTACGTTGAGGGGCTCTCGTTGGGCTTCCATTTAATGAAAAATTAATATTTATAACTCCATGTTTCCCAACCCAATGTTTGCCTTTAATTTCCTTTGATGTAAAAAAAAAAGCGTATTTCGTAAACTTTGATAATTGCTTCTGACCATTTGTAGATTTGTTTCTCTGATTATATACCTAGGAGTATTTATTTCCACTTCCTTCAATGAGAAACAGTGAAAGGGTCCAAGTGTATTTGTCTTGATCTTCTTGCATTCCTTGTTTGCATAATGACAAGTAGCAGACGTCTGAATATTTAAATACTTTGATTTCCAAATTTAATAACGAAATTTAAAATGCAATTGTCAAGGTTGAAACGAAACGTGTATTCCATTTTGATTGAATAAGAAAAAAAAATTTTTTAAATTAAAACGGATATCCCTACTTCCCTAGTCGAGAAAATTTCACATGTGTTCGATTACATTACAGTTACAATTATACAACTAGATATCTGCTAGATTTATCCATGAATAGGATGAATGGAAGAAGAAGAAAGAAATATACACGTCCTATAATTCTTTTTATTGCCAACATTACTGCCAGCAGTTACATTCGTCCCATTATACATACACACGTACAAAGATACACCACACACTGTTCTCGCCATTTTGGACAGCATGAAATATTAAGATAAATGTATTACGCTCGTCGAAGAGCGTACTGAAAAATAGCGTGTCACTCTTCAGAAATAAATGAATATCTTAACCGCACTACCATCAATCTTATCGCTTATCGACCGGTTTATACGTGTATCCACGTTCAGTCTAATACGTTTCAATTCCAAACGTCGGATCAAAATGATCCTCGAATAGAAATTTCCTTACCTCCACTTTATACCTGGCTTTATTCGTTTCTCGGGATATCGAAAAAATATATCTGGAATTTCTTCCATCAGAAAATTATTCCATTTATGATTTTTAATTCAAATCTTGATTTCGAATCATCGAATTTAGATATTGTGTTTAACACAAGTGTGGATTTCAGAGAATAAACATCTCAATTCTTGAACTTTAGACTCTATTCAATATGGATTCTATGATTCAAATTCTGGACTCTAGAATCTATAGATT
This sequence comes from Apis dorsata, assembly GCF_000469605.1. Classification (NCBI taxonomy): domain Eukaryota; kingdom Metazoa; phylum Arthropoda; class Insecta; order Hymenoptera; family Apidae; genus Apis; species Apis dorsata. The sequence continues at coordinate 318,213 of NW_006263534.1, read as the reverse complement.
CTATGTTAAAAGTTTGAATCTTGGAACTTCAAATTCTGTACCTTAAATTCTGGATTCTAAATCTCGAATTCTAAATTCTACATTCTTGGACCTTGAAATCTTGGAATCCTAATTCCTAGACTATGGATTCTAAATCTTGAATCCTTAGTCTGAAACCCTGTATGTATCGATTCCTAGATCGTGAACTCCAAATCTTGGAATTCTAATTCCTACTGTGGATTTCAAATCTTGTACTCTTCTAAATTTTAAATTCTAAATTCTTGATTCCTAGACCACAAACTTCAAATCTTGACTCACCTCTGAAATGTAGATTCTGAATCTAGGCCCCTAAATCACTACTTTAAATCTTAGATTCCTGATTTTGGATCGCAAATCAAGCAAGAATACCAAAATATCTTATCAGAGCTTGGAAATCTTAATTTTTCGAAATATTCGACGATCACGAATGATCCCTTTCCCCCAATTCTCTAATCCTAAACCCCTTCGTCCCACCCAAGATCGTCCAAATTTCGTTTCCTCCTCTTTCGAACGATATCCTTCTCACGTTCCATAAATATATTTTATCGAAACTTCTCGCATCTCGTAATACTTGGCGAACCGTTAACCGGCATTTCACGTGCAATATTCCAACCAAAATTCCCGAAAACATTGTACGTTATCCTTTACCATGGTCGACCGCGATACACACCCGATACACACGCGACACACCATAAAGAGAATAATTTCGCGTGGCCACCATGGCCGACCGTGCCGTTATTAAACTTTACTCTCGCCGCGGTTTTCGACGTGATCATTTAACACGCGCGGGACGCGAACAAGCGCCATTTAACCGAAATTTTACGCCATCGGGGATACGCTCTATCGTTACATCGCGTGCGCGCACGCACGCGGAATCGCGCTAATTGATTAATGGTCAACAGATGCGTAGGCAGCATGCTAATTCGGCTTGATTCTCGAGCGTGGCCGGCCTGTTAACGCTTCCGTAAAATCCGTCGAAACGAGGATGGTGCAGGCAGCAGAATAGGGACGATGTTTAAAAACAAAGCTTTCCTTCTTTTTTTTTTCAAAAATATTTCAAATATTTTCGCGAGATTATTCTCATTATTCCATATGTAATATTAAAGTAAAATAAAGGTAAAATATTTTGGCGATTGTAAAACAAAATTCTAAGCATTTAATATTTAGAATCAAATAATTTATATTTAAAATATTTTCGCGAGATTCCCCATTATTCCATATATCGTATTAAAGGTAAGATATTTTGGCGATTGTAAAACAAAATTCTAAGCATTTAATCATTTTTAAAATCAAATAATTTATATTTAAAATATTTTCGCGAGATTATTTCCATTAATCCATATGTCACATTAAAGTAAAATAAAGTAAAAATAAGATACTTTGGCGATTGAAAAACGAAAATCTAGGCATTTAATATTTATGGAATCAAATAATTTATATTTAAAATATTTTAAATATTTTCGCGAGATTCCTCATTATTTCATATGTAATATTAAAGTAAAATAAAGATAAGATACTTTGGCGATTGTAAAACAAAATTCTAGGTATTTAATATTTAGAATTAAATAATTTATATTTCAAATATTTTCGCGAAATTATTTCTATTATCCTATATGTCATATTAAAGTAAAGTAAAGATAAGATACTTTGACGATTATAAAACAAAATTCTAGGCATTTAATATTTATGGAATCAAATAATTTATATTTCAAATATTTTCGCGAACAAAATTCTAGGCATTTAATATTATATAATATTATAAAATATTATATATAATATTAATATTTATAGAATCAAATAATTAAATAATTTATATGGAGAGAAAGTTTTTCATCGAAAGTTAAATTATTTGAATATTCAATTTTCAAGGTTTACAATATATATATATATGTATCGATAATATTAGCGTGATAAACATATTTTTCCTTCTTGGACAAACTATTATT
>NW_006263534.1:313379-315989 GCF_000469605.1 Apis dorsata | reverse complement strand
GTTTCTGCTGGAAATCTGCTCGGGGGTTGTTTGCGATGAAGATTGGAAATTATGTATTATTGAAGAAAACGATGCTCGATCGATGCTCCCCTGGACCCTGGCTTCGAATCGTCGGCCATTAATTATTTTGGAAATTGGTGTTGCGAGGAATCTGTGGACGTAAAAGTGTGAAACGTATGCGCGTATCCGTGAACGCGTGCACGCATGAGATTACATGGCATATTTTGAGCGAGATATTAACCTGCCATTCACCTGCTTTTGGTACATGTTAATGAGTTTATATTAGGGATAATTATGTACACGTGCATGATGCTTCCCTTTGCGGTTTTGAGAACATCCGTGCAGTTGTATCAACGAAATTAACTTAAAGTGATTATCCCCGGTTATATGCGTATAGCAATAAAATAAAATAAAACAATAATTATAATAGTAGGACTATGAGATAAAAATTTTAAAAATATGGAGAGAAATTTTTGAAATAGTCGATTATCATTCTGGTCAAATTTGTCATATGACGAACGAAAGTTGATTAAAATTACAGGACACAATCTTCAAAATTATTTTTACAATTGTTAAAATTATTATTATAAATAAATAAAATTATAAAATTATTATTAATATAAATTTTAAATTGTTTAAAATTATTATCTATCAAAATTATCTTTTACAATTGTTTATCGTTCAAATTTGATCAAATTTTAAATCGAACTAACTTTGAATGAAAGATCAACGTTATTTGAAACTTCTGAAAGGATAAATTTATGCGATCATCGAGGAAGGTAATGGACGCATATATATATACGTACATTCAAACATCGATGCATCAACCTACCTCAACCCTCCATCCCCAATTAATCGTCCAAAAACGTGTTTCCATTCGAACTGCGACAAGAAACACGTGCCAGCAAAAACACCTATCCAAATCCATCTTTCCTGCCTCGACTCGTAACCAACCAAAAAATCATAATTCTTGTTGCAGGAATGTTCCGAGAATGCGTTGAATTGATCGCGTTTCGACGAGTTTCGGCTTTGGGAATGGACTCGACCGTATCATTGCTCCTTCTGATCGGTGAGTCGTCTCTTTCACATTTATATTTTCACATTTTCATTCACGATCCGTGTATAATCATCTCGAACAAAATAAACGAATGAAAATATATTGCAACAAAGGAAAGATGTGTACGATTAACGCGTTACGCGTGTCAACGGTGAATTTCAAGTTGATTGAAACATACGATCTTTCAAAATAAAATCTAGGAACCACAGATACCCGAAAAAAAAATTTCGAAAGAACGATGATATTACGATAATATTTTTCCACTCGTTCCGTTGACGGTTTCGAATATTTCATTTCATTTCGGCGCGTCTACATTCATTAAAATTTTCCCCAAAAATCTGAAATTACGATTAAAATCGTTCTTTCGTTCCGTCATCGTTTTTTCGTTTCGAATAAATCTCAGGTTCCTCGATAGTTGCAAAAAAGAAGAAGAAGAAGAAGAAGGAAAGAAAGAGGATAAGATGTCCGGTGTAACGAGGGTTGCGAGGTGAAAGGGTAGAATGGCCGATTGCCAAGGACAATGGAGAATTGGCAACGGTTTGGCGTTGTTCGTCCTGTGCTAGGCTTATTCCCCGCCCAACCCCGTTCTCTTTCGCCTCGATAATAGCCAGGCGGGAGAAAGAAAGGGGGGTTTGTGTATCCTGGGGGAGGACGTGTACTGTGCCCGAACCGTGTCTAGATTAATGGACAGATAGCGGCCTTATTATATGGGAGCCGGGCTAAGACAATGAGGACCGGCCAATCTGCCATCTTTTTTCGAAAACGTGTAATTTGAATCACCGTCCTCATCAGATAAAGTTGTTCAAAACTAACGAATTAATAATTCCTCGATTTCGATCGATTTCGCAACTTTGGTTGAAAGAGGGAGTGACAAAGGATCGAGGGGTTGGTTTCAAAGGGGATGACGAAGCAGCGAAAAAAAGTAAAATGAATTTTTCTTTGAATTTTTCTGATGTGTGTAACACACGAAAGATCGTTTCGAATATTTTTTTTTTTTTCGGAGATAAATTTCAATTAAGATCGGTGGTAATTTTCGTTATTTAATTTCAATTAATATAATTTATTACGCTACCGTTATTACGTATTATTACGTCAATCAAGTTCGTATGATTGAAATGATTAAATTGATCTTCGCTGCAGTCGTGCTCGATTCGCGTGCATTAACATGATTGGTAGCTTCAAATGCGAGATCGTGTGAAATTGATTTAAATTATATATTTCTTCTGTCGTTTGTTTGAAAAAGATTTCGCCAAAATGATGATAATAGATTAAAATCGCTCGTTAAAGAGATCGAGTATAATTTCGTGATAATAAATTTTGTAAAAGAAAGAAGGGTAATCGTTTTAATATTAATAGTCCTTCTTTGAGAACATAGATTGAACACAATACTTTTTATATTCGAATACGTATTCGAATTTCGAACCTTTCTTTCATGGAATTAAATTATCTTCGCGTTCATCCGGTTTTATATATATATATAAAATAATTTCGAAAACCGCGGATGTAAATTAAGAACGCACATTGGATCATCATTTGCACAATTTTAATTCCCA
>NW_006263534.1:309275-313109 GCF_000469605.1 Apis dorsata | reverse complement strand
TATATATATATATATATGTATGTGTATGTATATTTATGATAGAAATATGCGGTTTTCGATAAAACTTTCATATTCCATTTCATATTCCTTTCTCTCTCCCTTTTTTCCAAGCGTATTCACTGTTTTTTAATTCCTCTATATTTTAATCTCGAACAAAAAAAAAGCAACACGCGAATGATCGGCTTAATATCGATTATATATCCATTGAAATTGGTCGTATTAAAGGAGAAACGTATTTGTTTCCTACTATCCCTTTGTATCCATTCCATTGAAATTGCATCACAAATTTTGCCAATAATTATTTGATTATTATTTCCTGATCATTAGCCGCCATCTGTCTATCTTTTCACTATACCTCTTTTATTTCAACAATACGTAAGCATTATGAAATAATAGTACAGTTTTTACCAACAAGATATATACGATACACAACGATGAAAATTCTTTCATTGGCACACTTTGATTATCTAAACTATTTCAAATCCAAAATTTGCCTTTATCCAAATTCATTCACGTACGTATTTCGTCACGGATAATTTAAATATCATAATTTTCGACGAACGTAACACGAATGAAAATACCAGCATCGATCACACATTTCGATAATCCAATCGAGAAAATAATTTAAAAAATTTGAAATTTTGGTTGAAGAACACGAGAGAGAAAGAGAGGACGGACAACTCTCGGAAAAGTGTGGAAATCGAGGGAAGGTGGTAGCCGGCGACCAGTCACCTACGATCGATACTCCTCGAATACCGAGGGCGAACCATATTCCGAATGTCCGGCATCGAACGAAAGATGGGGAGATAAGGGAGGCTTAAGTTTGATTTGGCAGAGATCGACTCCTCCCTTCCTCCTCCCCTCCCCTCCCCAACTCTTTTTACGCCTACGGTCCCCCTTCCTTCCGGCGAGAACAACCCCTTCGCCACCCTCCACCGAAGGAAGCGGAGGAAGAGAAAAGGAAGAGAAAGGCGCGTTGGTTGTGCGCGAAACGTCCATCCACGTGTGCGTGCGTTGGCCATGGTCGATGCAAACGTGTGTGGATGTGCAGCGTGATGAACGAGAGGAGAGAGGAGCAGCGTGATCGTATCGCGATGGTGGTGGTGGTGGTGGTAGAGGTGGAACAGGGAAGTGGAAAGGGAGGCAGGAGACAACGAGGAGGAGGAGGAGGATTGGGGGGAGGGAGGAAAAAAAAGGGGAAGAAGTACGTTTGGTTTGGCAGAGGGGGTGGGTGGTTGGCGTGGGCGTCGAACTCGGGACATCGCGCGCGGATGACGAGTAATCGATCACGAGCACTGTGCCAACACTCTCCGGGCCCGAACACCTCAGTGATTCTCATTTCACGCTTTATCGATGGGAAACCATCGCGTGGATTCACGTTGGGGGGACGCTACGGGTTGGAATGGTTGTTGGACGTCCCTCCCCCGAACGACGATACGAAAAGGTACGGGGATAAGGTGGGATTCGAGGAATTAGTTGGAGGGAAAGTATATCGTTGTTTTCCCGCCCATTATCGAGAAGATGAGTCGAGCTAAAAGAGGGAGGAGAAATTTGAAGAGGAGAAAGAATTTTTTCGGAGATGTAACTTTATTTCTGAAAAAGATTTTTTTTTAAGCGTATGTTCAACAGAGGTGTCAGTGTGTATAATTATTTTTGGATCTCGTTGAGTTTTATATCGATTGATTATTAGGTTAGAATTGGAATTAGGCTTAGAAATAAATTTTATCTTTTTGTATCGTGAATCTCGCGGGGACGGTACTCGAAGAGGGGGTTCGAAATCGCGTGAAAAACCTGGGGATGAAATTCTCGATTGACACGTGCAGAGACGCTCTAGACGCGTCTATTGATTTCTGATCGAGGCAATCGTGGATGGCAACGAGCCTGTATCGGCCCTGTACGCCTTTTTCGTACAAAGTTTCGAGGGGGTGGGATGGAAATTAACCATTAGGGTCGAGATAGGCCGCGTTCGAATATCGACGAGTAGTAAACGACGAGAGTAGATGCTCCATGCTGTGCGTTGATGCATCGAGAATCTCGGTGATCGTTCGAATCGAATTATTTAGACCGAAGGAAAAGAGGAAATCGCTCTTATCGATTAATTTTTCGAATGAACGAAAGTCGAAACCGATCGAAGCCCTAAAAAACTAATTTTTCTTTCGATCGTCCCTTCGTCGTTTCACTTTGAATATTAAAGAAGAATTTCAAAGTGGAAATGGAGAATCTATTTATATCGAAATTAATCGTTGGAATTGAAGTTGGATCGAACGTGAAATTTAATTTGTGTGATTTTCTCTGGATCGATGGTGAAAAATTAATTTATAGGGTATTATATATCGGGAATTTGAAGGGAGTGGATGAAGACAGATCGAAAAGATAGAATCATAACATGGAAAATTAAACGAAAGATCAACGTAGAACGTAAGATAAACGTATCTCACCGAACACGACGATCCTCCTCTCTTTCCTCTGTTTGTTCTATCGTCATGACTCCAACTTTTCTACTTTTATATCGACCAAGGCTAATCGAAAATTTCTAATGAAAATTGAATTTAAAGGGAAGAAAGTCAAAGTTGAATTTCTCTTAACGAAATAATAAATATATTGTTGGATATTTAAATTAGATCTCTCGATTTTGACACAATTATGTAACAATAATAACAAGAAGAAGAATTAGAATTTCGATAAGCTCGTGTTAACGTGACGGGAATAGGATACGGATTCAATGGAATGCATACCGAATAACTTGTCCGCATTAACAACTTTGTAACGAGGTGAATGAAGTATTAATTAATTTCTCGCAGTTAATTAACGAACAATTAAGCCCAAGTACCAGCATTGACGCGAAGCATCAATAATTGCGCCACTTGCCGTTGTAAAAACCGACTAAAAAAAAAAAAAAAGAGGACTCTTCAATCGTGTAATTCATATTTTCTTCCTTTTTTTAATTAACACCTACTACGTGTTTGAAACTATTGCTGAGAAGATATTAAAAATTCAATTTCAAGCGTTGTGTTATCGGATGTGATAAAAATAAATATTTGAACTTTGTATAACCGTAATAAAAGTAATTATTGTTGATTAATATTACACGGATGTACAAAGTTATCGTAAAATATGCAAGTAATAGAACTTGAGAAAGATATAGGATCTACTTCCACTGATACAATCAAGAGATATTTTTATTTTAAAGAATATAATTTTTGAAGTAAAGATAACGCTTTGTTTCTTAATTTATTAATGAAATTAAAGCGTTTATAATTTTCAAAGATTGCAAACTATCCGAAACTATTTGTTTACTTTCAACTCGTTCCCTGCACTGCACTATATAAGTTACGCGAAGAGGATGGCTCTAAACTGACAGGAACACCGTCCACGAGTTATCTCTGAGTTTTAATTCGTACATTTTGTCAAAATTCACGTGCCATTGCCGCAATTCTACCGAAACATCCGGATTTTCACGATAGACCGTGTCGCGCAATCCAACAAATTCATATTTTTTACGAACGCGGGTAAACGAAGAATCGTTTCGAATATTTTACACATTTTTACACGTTTAAATATATCCACGATTCGAAACAAAAATACTATCGTAACTTTTTTTTTTTAAAAAAAATCTCTCATTTCCACCTATCTCCCTCTCTCGATGTAAATCGAACTCGATGTAACACCGAGTTTTATTAATTAAAAACATCTTCGATTGGCGTTGAAACGTTGCAAAACGAATCCTTTCAACGTTCCAAAAATTCATCGTCTCGGATGCCACGTACGCCTCTCGTCTCTCGCGAGAAAGAAGGAAAAAAGAATACGGACAAGCAGCAAGAGTGGTAGTTTCTA
>NW_006263534.1:306372-308583 GCF_000469605.1 Apis dorsata | reverse complement strand
TCTCTCTCTCTCTCTCTCTCTCTCTCTCTCTCTCTCTCTCTCTCTATCGCTCTCTCTCTCGCTCTTTCTCTCTCTATCGCTCTCTCTCTGTCGTTCTCGACTCGTGACTTCTTTCTCCCTTCGACTTTTCCCTCCCCTTCCCTTCCTCCACGCGTGTCCTCCCCGCATCACCGCGAACGGACATTAAGCGAAGGTACGTGTCCGCTGGAAAATGGACGACTTTACCACCGGCCACAGCTCTTCCGGATCGCGTCTTTGGCGCGAACGTCAGTGTTAGGGGATGATGAAGGGGGTGTTGGAGCGTGGATGGGGTTTTGAAAGGTTGGTGTTGGTTGGGTGATATATGGAAGGGAAGTTATTGTCTCGTTATAGGGAGAAGGAGGCTCGGATTTCTCTCGGATTTCTTCGAATGTTCGGGTGTTTCTCTGTGACGAGAGGTATATTGAAAATCGGCAACGATATTGGACGCGATGAATTATTGTGAGTTATTAGTAATGGTTATTGGAATGATTTTCGAGAAATTTGTGAGGTAATGGATGATGGAAGGGGCGATTGTGAACGATTTGAAAAATTGTATGTTTGTGTATTATTATACGTATATAATTCTTTTGAAGTAAGTTTGAAAGGAAATAGGAAAGGGAAATGTATCTTGTTGACAAGGAATAGCGAAATATGTAGGGAATGTTATTGTAAATTGAGAATTGTTGTGTCCTGAACACGAGAGATATTTTTGTCGAAGAAAATAATATCGTTAATCGGGAATCCAGTTACTATTTTTATATAAATCGTGAAAAGCAAAATGGTCTTTCATCATCAAGGATTAAAAGATTACCGTACAGATTGAGGGAACAAGCCAAATCTATACAACACGTCGGATCGCATTTGTTCGATAATCTTTCAAAGAATAATTAATTCGACCATTCTCAATATTCATCGAAACGTATGGAATTAAGTTGAAAGGATGACGATTTATCGATTGAAAATTTCTCGATCGAAATTGATGAATCGTGCACGAAATAATTACGGCGTAATATATCTCGGTGCGTGGATTTAAATGACGATAAAAAAAAAAAAAAAAAAAAAAAGAAAAGAAAAATACAGATCATTTTCACGTCGCGTTACGAATCCCTGTTTTCCATTGATTCTTCCCTTTCTCCTCCCGTTTTACGTTTCGCGAATAGAATACGTTTTTAATGAGGCACGATGGCCAGACAACGAGAGGCTGACGTCCTTTTTTTTCATCCTTCCATTCCTCTTTTTTTTTCACCGTCTCTTTTTAATTATCGCCGTTTCATTATTGCGTTTTATTCGAATCATTTGGAAAACCTTCGATTCGTCGTCGCTATTTCGGTGAAAAAAAAAGAAAAGAAAAATAAATAAACAAATAAAACAAAAGAGGAGAAAAATGGAGTAGTTTCGATTGGATATAGGGGATATTTGGGTCGGTGTTTAGTCTTTGACTAGAGGGAGAGAGAGGATGGCTTTTCGATCGATATCACTCGTTTCGTAATTTATTATTATTTTTATTTATCGAAATGAAATATTTATTGTCGAATATTACTTAAAAAAAAAGATTTTTTTTCTTTGAATGATGTTAAATATTTTTAATATTATTCCTTGGTTAATAATTATAATAGAAAACATATTTCGGCAACGTTATATTCATCCAGAAGTCAGCTAGAAATTTCGTTGTGCGTTGATCAGTGAAAATTTGAAATGAGCGAACGATTGTTTCTACGACGAGAAATTAATCATCGAACTAAATATATAACGATTAAATTAGAGCTTTTTTTCTCTCTCCCTCTCTCTCTCAAAATTGAATTCACATTTAATGTAATTCGACATTGTTCGTTATAGAGGCAATTAGCTGCTAAATAACAAACCGAATAATTTCCACTCGTCCACGTGAGAATCGATACGCGCCGTTGAAAATATAATATCGAAACAGTTGCACAATCTGTTTGTAATATTAAAAATCACCTTTCAATTTCGTATACATATAATTCTATTTCATTCACAAAATTCTAAGAAAATAAAATAATAAAAGAAACAACAATGAGTACAACAAATATCCTCGATTATCCTATCTTATAAAATTTCAACTTTCTTGCAAAAATTCTTCAACCAATATATATGATAAACCAACTAATTTTCATATATTCTTCACACGCACATCAGATCGCATAATTACCGGAGAACTCGAGCGAGGGC
>NW_006263534.1:303757-305858 GCF_000469605.1 Apis dorsata | reverse complement strand
TGGAGGAGGAGGAGGAGGAGGAGGAGGAGGAGGAGGAGGAGGGGGTTCGGTTTAGATCACGCGTAATCCCATTATCGTTTTCGAGGATTCGTCGTCGATGAGATCAGATCAGGTTTATCCGTGGTGGACGATCGTCAGAGCGAGTAACGATCGAGAGTAATCGTGATCTTCGTGCGATCGTGGCAAATGTCGCCACGGGCGAGGGATTGAATACGCACGGGATGTGGAGATAACGAGACTCTGTAATATACCGCAATACGTTTGTTGATTGTTCGATTTATACGAATACGTTGATTGAATCGATTCGAATATTATGTGCATAATTGATCGAAGAGGTTCATTGTTTATGTACAACACTATGTGATTGACAATTTATTGTGCAACGTATATTTGCAGTTAATCGATGGGAACGGAAGTGGATTGGAGATCGAGATCAATTTCTTCTTTCGTGGTTTTGTAAAATGTAATAATTTTTAATGTAATGATATTCAGACATCGAACAGATTATGTACAGGATGATCATGCACAATGGAGAGAAGAATTTGGACGACCTTTGAATATATTTAGAAACAAAATTCTAGGTGGTTGGGATCTGAGACGACATTTTTCCAGTCTCGGAGAAAAATCAGAGAAAAATTATTGCAAACACTTCAGCGGACTTTGTGGGAGGCGTAGCCTCTCAGTCTCGTTCCAGGAATTCATTCCTTAGATTTGCTCGATCACTGTGTCCAATGCACGTCCATCAAAGATTCTCGATCTCGAAAAAAGGGTTTTTGATAGAATTTTTTGAACAACTTTTAAAACCTTCAAGAACTTGGAACTTTATAAACCTTCGTCAGAACGTGGACCTTTGATCGTCTCGCTCAATAGAACTTTGTAATAAATCAATTTTATTGCCATATACTCCATAACTCTACGGATTGGATCTAAGAAAACTTTTAGTTAACGAAAGGATGATGAAGAGAATATCCGAAGAGACAGTGTTGGACGCGTCTCGAACTGAAGAGAATCGAGAGAAGATAAATGGAAATCGGTTGGATTTCGTCGATCGATCGATTTTGCGATGCGCGTCCCGGATTCGAAGCGGGTTTGCAACGCGACCACAGTGCACGCCGCGTTGCCAGAGGCGTTAAAACGCGCGCTTAATATTTAGCCCGCGCCACAAAGCGGAACGCATCCAACGCTGCCAACGTATCCCAAATTTTATTAACGATATCGTCGATCAAACGCAATAGGTCGATAGTTTCGCGAACGTTGCCCCCTTTCGATCACGTTCCGTGCACGCGGTCCTTTATTCGTTTCAAATTATTAAAATATTCGTAGATACGTGATGATGCATGGGGCGAGTCGAGAACGTTGTAAATTTTACTTGAATTTGAAATCGAATTGCCAAGGATTGTGGAAATTGCGAAGAGAAAGAATTATCTCGTAATTTTAATCAAATTGATTCATTCTCGCGAATGTAATAATTGCTGGTAAAATGGAATTACATAACTGCTTACGTTTGAAGGTGTTCAATTCGATTCGAAGGAAAAGGAAGGCAAGGGAAATTTAAGATCTTGGTTCCCTTCCATCGAGCGAAAATTCGTGATGGAACGGGATCCATCGTTTTTCCATCGTTTTGAAGCGGCGCGGACACGGTTTAATCCGAAAAATAGGGGGTCGAAGCGAGGGTTGACCGTGGAGGATGGAAAAAGGAAGGAAAAACACGTAATAACGCGGGGATGAAAATCGGATTGGCGTGCGGCGCGTGAAATTAGTTTTCACGATACCCGCGCAACGATCGAATGTTAAAAAATATGAAAATCGATGATGAATGGAGGGGGAAGAAGTAGGGGGACGTTCGTTCATTAACTCGAAATATTTGTTTATTAATTAATCCGAGAGATTTAACGAGGGGTTCGAATAATAAAATTTCGATCGATGATTATTTTTTTATCGCATATATTTTGATCAATCTCTGAAAGTATCGAAATCGAGGACACAACGTTTCGAGATACAACGATTCTCGAAATTTAATTTTATTATTAATTTTCTCGCTGATTTTTCTTCAATTTCAAAATTGTATTTTTAAAAATCCTTCGATCCTCGATTCTTCCCC
>NW_006263534.1:302564-303710 GCF_000469605.1 Apis dorsata | reverse complement strand
AATTTTTCCAAAAAAAAAAAAAAAAAAATTTAAAAAGTTTGGTTATAATGGAGATAGCGATTTAATCGGCTACTTACGAGACACCACGAGATACTTTTTCGAGGAATGCATTAATAAATTCAAAGCGCGTTCTTTATCCGATATCTTGACACGTTGACGCATGAGGGGAAAGTTATTAAAAGATCGTAAGAGACAAGAGATACGAAACAAGCGCGTGCGTGTTTGCAGGAAAAAAGAATTTTAATTACATTTCGCTTGTCCCTCCCTAATCTCAAATCCTAAACAGTTTCGTGTTTCCTTGTACGCGCAAACTTTAATCACTTCTTCAACTAACTTCAATCCTCGCGCTTGTTATCGAATTTCGCTCGGATGAGCTTGAAAAATCGATAAATCGATACTGATCAAACCGTCAAAAATTAAAATAAACGAAAATGGAGAATCGTCGAAACGATCGAGTTGAACTTAAAATTAAAAAGATCAAAATCGAAACCGAATATATCGAAATATATATACACGATTTCTCATATATCGCGATCCTTCAAAAATCCTTCGATCCTTAACTCTTCTTCGTCGAATTTTTCCAAAAAAAAAAAAAAAAAAAAAAAAAATAAAGAGACTTCGCGAATACATCGAAATATATATACACGATTTCTCATATATCGCGATCCTTCAAAAGTCCTTCGATCCTTAACTCTTCTTCGTCGAATTTTTCCAAAAAAAAAAAAAAAAAAATAAAGAGACTTCGCGAATACATCGAAATATATATACACGATTTCTAATATATCGCGATCCTTCAAAAATCCTTCGATCCTTAACTCTTCCCCATCGAATTTTTCCAAAAAAAAAAACAAAAAAAAATAAACAGACTTCGTGAATACATCGAAATATATATACACGATTTCTCATATATCGCGATCCTTCAAAAATTCTTCGATCTTCGATTCTTTTCCCCTTCTATCCCCGTCGAATTTTTCTAAAAAAAAGAAAAATAATGAAGAGACTTCGCGTAAACCGAATATATCGAAATATATGTACACGATTTCTCATATATCGCGATCCCTCAAAAATTCTTCGATCCTTAACTCTTCCCCATCGAATTTTTCCAAAAAAAAAAATAAAAAAAAAATAAAGAGACTTCGCGAATAT
>NW_006263534.1:278643-302250 GCF_000469605.1 Apis dorsata | reverse complement strand
GTGTGTACACGTGCCGAATCAGATTTTCATCTGGTGTATCCGTGACGCGGTCGTTCCACGCGTCTAATCCATCACCGCGTGTGGCAGGGGCGTTAGGCATCGCGACGCCGTGTCGACGCGTGCATCCCCGTTATTGCATGTTAAAGTTCGTCTCGGCTGTCAGGGCTTGACACAACAAATCGGGTTTGCCATCCTGTTTCCCTCTGCGTTACACAACGTTGTAATCGGAGAGATATTAGGCAGGGGAGGGGGAACGGAAATTGGCGGGCTCTGGTGTCGCGTTTTAGCCCTGTTTATTAAAATCGAGTCGTTCTCGACACGAGGGGTCGAAATTTCGAATGGTTTCGGGTGTAAATCAGGTGTTTCGTAAGATTATAGGACCTAAAAACTTTTTTCCAAGATTCTCTTGGAAGTTTTTGATATTAAAAGTGGAAAAGCGTAGGATGTATTGGATGAAATATATGATATATTGTTTCATAAGGTAAATGGAAATATAAATTGGAATTGCGTGAAATTTTAAGAGCTTAGGTTAAGTAGCGTAGTATTAGCTGGAAGTTTTGATGGAATATATATATTTATTGAACTGAATTGAAAATTTAGGTTAGGTTAGAAAAGATATCTAGTAAGTATCTCATAAAACGTAACTAGAAAATTTAGAACGAAAATAGTGACTGTTTCATAACGTGTATGTTACATGCAACGAATCCAATTGAAAATTTAGGTTACATTAAAAATTCCACAATATATATATCTAATGCTTATAACGATCCAGATTACATTAAATTTACCCAAAACGTAAATTTTAAGCGCATATTAATAAAATAATTTCTCCATTCTTTTTCTTTATTATTCCAATCAACTCGAAATCAAAGACGTCTAAGAATTCTAATTCCATCTCCATAAAATACATATATATACATATATATATACATATATATGTATATATATAAAAGAATTTATGATAAATGCCGAAAAATTTGCGCGAAAAGAGAATTGCCGCGGAATCCTATTTCACGGTCCAGGGAATTCCCGATCCCACTCGTCTCCATGACGCGTCCAATCGCCGCGCGAAATTCAATTATTCCCGCCTGCCGGGTTATCTACATAATAACCGAGAGGATCCGATTAAATCGGTAAATCGGTGTCTGCGGGTATATCGTGATCGTGTTCCTCCTCGTGAACACGGGTGTACACGGGCGTAGGATTTGGAAGGTCGGCGGAAAGAAGCGAAGCCGTGGGAGGGGAAGAGTTTAATCTCGGCCACGATGAATCACTTTCCACGATCGGATCGTCGTCTGGCCGTTGGGACGCTTGAAACGTGGAAAGCCGCCGAATTAACTTGCACCGAAGTTGCAACGAAGGCGCGCGCTAGGTGGTGGTGGTCGATGAAAAGGGATTGGATGGGTTGGTGGAGGTTGACGAGGGGATTAATTTCGATGGATGGACGGTTTGCAAGTTTTGTTAATGCGATTAGCTCGGAATTGGCTCGTCTCGGCTCTCGAGTAAGAATGGATTGTTAATGACTCTAAAAGGGACGTTGATACGACAGAGATGGAGATTCTGAATAAATTTCAATTTTTGGTTCTTATTAGTTATTAGTTATATTTACAATGGATGAGGCTGAAAGGGGTAGGATTTCGGTTTTTTGACGTTTATTTTGATTATTGCAAGGAAAATTTAGTGGTGTTGATTTTAATTAAAATTTATAAATATAGTTTGGTAATTCATAAGATCAAGAATTAAATGAAGAATGATTTAGCTGGAAGATTTCGATATTTCTTTCCTCTTTCGATTCATAAAAGAAATTTGAACAATCGAAAGAGGTTCAACTTTTAATATACTAATAAAACCATTTCCAAATCAAAGACACGCGTTTATGGGATGGAAAAATCATTATCCTACCCTATCCAACCCCCATTATCAGAAACACGCCGACAGAGCGAATATAATAAAAAGAGGAGAAGAAGAATGATCCAGTGTGACGATTCGAGGATGTGTTCAGCTTGGATCGAACAAGAGGGTGATGGTTGAAGAAAAAGGAGGAGGGGGATCAGGCGCGAACGAGGGGTGTTCGAGGCCGCCCTTTTTTAGACCACTTATCGAACAGCCACTCGACTGCTACACGATGGCGGCTATATTTAATTCGCCGCTTAGTCGGTGAACCGGCGGCCCACTTGACTCCTTTTCCACCCCCTCCCCTCCCCGAAGTTCGATGGACTCGGGGGCTAATTCCGCTCCTATCTGGAGCGCCTACCTGACGGAGCACTGGTCCCATTGTGACGATTCCCCGCCTATGTTACCGATCGATTCGAGATCCGACTTCGAGGTCCGACTACGTGATCCGTCCTCCGATTGATGCGTCCCTTGTTTCGTAAGGACAATTGTATCGGGGAACATTTGCGGATTTCGTGATGCGATGATTGATTTCCAGGGTTAGGAGGAGGGTTAAGAATTAAAAATTAAATTGGATCGTTATTATAAATTGTTTAAATTCGAGTGAACGAGGATGTCGTACGATTAGAGAGATTTCAATTTCATGGGTTGTTAATAGAAAGATATATATATATATATATTGGATATTCTAGTATTAATATCATTGCCTATTCTCTAGAAATTATTATTTATTCCAGGATTAACCTGGAATGGAAAAGAGGGATGATTAATAATGATTGAACATTAATTTGAAACGATTTTAGAATTAAATTAATAAATAATACGATTGTATATAGTGACATTACTATCCAAGATTTCGAAGTAACAAAAGTTCCTTAATTAACTTAACAATCGACAGAAACTGTTCGCGATTAATGATACAAATACACATTTTAACAACTACGTTAAAATTTAATCGCGATATCCTGTCATCTTCTAACGACAAATTCTAAATTCCACGATCGAAATTCCACACGATATTGTTGGAGAAAAATTTTCAAAAAAAAAAAAAAAAAGTAAAAGAAAAGTCCATCCACTCGCAATTAACCACCCCATCCCAATTACAAACCGCACTCGAGAAAAAACGTACACCGTAACAATCGGCATCGTTACGTCGCGTAATCGCGATAATCTCTCGTCCTTCACCCTCTCCCACGCCCCATTAAATCATCATCGAGAAGCCCGCGCGCGATTCCCCAGATGGAGGAGGAACATCGTCCCTGTGTGCGATCGAGAGGGGGAGGGGATCACGAGGATATCGAGTCGAGTGGTGGAACACGGTTCCACGGTTTTCCATTTTTTTCGATTCATCGTTAAAAAGCTTGGTGGTGGACCTTCGCTCGCGATACTCCACGATAATCAGTAGCATAATGGAACTGCAAACGTCGAAGTGTGCATACGGTAATATCTTCCCGTATGGTCGGCTCGCCACTGGACGGAATAATGCAATAACGTTCCGCCATTATTAACGTTCATGACTACAGGAATGTAAAAAAAGAGAGAGAGAGGAAAGGGAAAAAGAGAATGAAGAAGAGAAAGAGAAAGAGAAAGAGAGTAGAAGAAGGTTTGGAGGGCCACTCGACCGTATTTCCTGTACGAGGACCGCAACTCTTTCTGTATCCTCGTTTCGTTTCTTTCTTTCTTTCTCTTTTTCTAGTCTGTTTTTTCTCTCTCTATTTTTTTCCTTTTTTTTTTTGCATTTTAACTCTGTCGGTTTCGAAACACGAAGGATAGAAGAGGAAGCGTGAAATTTGGCGAGGGAAGAAGAAGAAGAATCGGTTGTGCTTCACTCGTGGAATTTTTGTAGATCCCCCTTGGGATGGGGAATTGAGTTCTCTTTCCTGCGTGCGAATCCGTTTTTTTTTTTTTAAGGATATCTACAATTATCTCTTTTTTAGAGAAATTCCGATTGTGAAATTTTTCTTGTTATCTCGTACGAGAAATTTTTTAAAGAATTTTTCGCGCCAATATTCGTCATTCCCACGAGATAATAGAGGGGAAAATTTTTGTAAATCGTACGATACTGCGATGATATAAACTCGAAAGATTACGACTATGGGAATTCGCGTAACGTAACAGAGCGTAGGGGAAGTTGAAAAAGGGAGGAAAAGCAAGGGCGGTAGAGTGAAGTTTATGAAAATATGATGCGATACGTGCAAGTTAGGATAAATAGGGTGCAGTCTCAAAAAAAAAGCCGTTTTTAAACTTGTAAGAAACGATGCACGAGGGACGTTGGTATTTTACGCATTTAATCTTCTTAAGATACGAGGCAACCTGACAAAAAAAAAAGGAAAATATTAACGAACGATCCACCAAATTCATTTTCACATTTTTTTTTTTTTTAATCCAAAGATTAGTAAGTTAACTAAAAATGGAATAAAAGTAGTCGAAAACTATGTCAAATCTAAAAATAAGTATAGATCGGAATAGTGGTAAACGTAGGAATCGGTTAAAAATAAGGAGGAAGCCGATAATCCAATTTAAGAAATGGGGGCGAGAACTCTAAGTTTGAACTTTTTAAACAGATCGGGTCGCCAATATTTTAGTCATTTTATTCATTCTGGCATCGTTTCGTCGTTCTGTCATTTTTTTAAAAAGAAAATTTTTTTCTTTTCTCCCTCCCCTCTAATCTCCTCTATCGACAATGGAATTGACAGATCTAGGTAGGGAGAAATGATGGAATGAAAGTAGAAGGCCTCTGTTCGAATAAATAAATTGTTTACCTGGGAACAAGGTGGGAGTTGTCGCGATATACAGGGTGTTTCTGCGGTGTACACAATCAAACCGAAACAAATGAAAAACAAATTTTTTCAAAAAAATTCAACAAACACCCCCGGCACTCCCGCATTGCCACATTTTGCAAACAAGGTATCTGTTTGAAAAAGGCAGCGATACGTTACATCGAAACAAAGAACAGCGAGAAATTTATTTTCGTTATTGGAAAATCTTCCGGTAGGATGCCATGTGAAATATAAATATAAAGGTAAATAGCGCAATGCGAAATGAAAATAATTCTTGTTTACATTCAATTTGAAGAGATTTGAGAAGTTGTCCGATCGAAAGAATATTAAATAGGCACGATTTAATTAATTTTCACTCGTGTGATAATAAAACCTATTTACAATTCGTCTCTCTAACAAAATCGTACATTCGATCGTAATTCGAGAATTAATCCTCTAACCTATCCATGATCTACTCTCGATTAATGTACCGATGATGTGTATCGTATTACTGAACATCTGATCTACGTTATATTAACGAACAAACACGCATTATCCATTGATCCCATTGATAACAAAACAAAATCCATTATCCTAATCATCATCATAGGTACATCATAGGTACATCATACGTAACAACACGGTTAATCAAAATGAATCTAAAATTTATTCTCTTTCTTCCTTTTCCAATTTTTAATTATCACTTACACAATACAACAGTTAATTAAAATAAACCTAAAAATATGTAAAATTTCTTCTCTTTATCCAATCATCGAGCTAATTTAATCTAATCATCAATCGTAGCTATAATCATCATAGGTACAATTAATCAAAAATTTTTTTAAAATTTCTTCTTTTCCCTCGTTCCAATTATTAATTATCACTTACACAGTACACACATTAATTAAAATAAATCTAAAATTTCTTCGTTCCAATTTTCAATTACCACTTTGTCCAACTACGAACAATCATCGAGCCGACCTAATTTATATATAATCATCATCTACACGATTAATAAAAATAAATCTGAAATTTCTTTTTTTTCTTCCCTTTCCAATTTTCAATTATTACTTACACAATACAACATAGTTAATTAAAACAAACCTAAAAATATGTAAAAATTTCTTCTCTTTATCCAACCATGAACAATCATCGAGCTGACTTAATCTAATCATCATCGTAGCTACATCATAGGTACAATAGGTACAAAATAGATACAATCAAAATTTAAAATTTCTTCTTTTTCTTCGTTCCAATTATTAATTATCACTTACACAGTACAACACGCATATTAATAAAAATAAATCTGAAATTTCTTCTCTTTCTTCGTTCCAATTTTCAATTATCCAACCACGAGCAATCATCGAGCTCGTCAACCGATCGAGAACCATAATCGTTGCGTTAAAATCTCCCTAACGCGATCGAAATCTCATATTTCTCTCTCTCTTTCTCTCTCTTCTTCATCCTTTCCACCGGTTCAACAACCGGTTCTCCATTTCGACGTGCACGTGTTACGACTGCGAACCGGTCTCGGTTAACGCGATAACGTTCGATTATTAGTGGTGACGGGGGGGTCGGGCGCGCCGAGATTGCGACCGGCCCGTGCTCGTATATCAAAGCTGCCGCGTGTTCTCCGCTTTTCCGAACCTTTGCAACATCCCCGTCAAAACCCTGCCCTCCCTCTCTCTTTCTTCTTCTCTCTCTTTCTTCCTCTCTCTCTCTCTCTCTCCCTTTCCCTCTCCCTCTCTCTCTCTCTCTCTCTCTCTCTCTCTCTCGCTCTCTCTCTCGCTCTCTCTCTCGCTCTCTCTCTCGCTCTCTCTCTCGCTCTCTCTCTCGCTCTCTCTCTCGCTCTCTCTCTCGCTCTCTCTCTCGCTCTCTCTCTCGCTCTCTCTCTCGCTCTCTCTCTCGCTCTCTCTCTCGCTCTCTCTCTCGCTCTCTCTCTCGCTCTCTCTCTCGCTCTCTCTCTCGCTCTCTCTCTCGCTCTCTCTCTCGCTCTCTCTCTCTCTCTCTCTCTCTCTCTCTCTCTCTCGCTCTCTCTCTCGCTCTCTCTCTCGCTCTCTCTCTCTCTCTCTCGCTCGCTCGCTCGCTCGCTCTCGCTCTCTCTCTCTCTCTCTCTCTCTCTCGCTCTCGCTCTCTCCTTTTCCCGCGCCCGTTTCGTTAATGCGTAAATACGAGGGACGAGCCGGGCGAAATGGAGACCCCTGGATAAACCGAGACCCATCCCTTGAACCACGGTTAAATTCGATCGTCCCTCTCTCTCATCCGACCTCTTTAACCTCACTTTTCCGTGGATTTTACCTTTGACTAGGATTTTGAAATCGATTTCCTTTTTTTCTTTTTTTTCATCATCGAATTCGACCTTATCTCACCTCCTTTGGTCCTTTTTGATTCGAAATTTGACGTTTTATTAGGATTTTGAAATTCTTTGTGTGTATATGTGTGATTGAATTCGATCGTTCCTCTTCGATCGTCTGATGGATTTTGAAATCGATTTTCTTTTTTTTTTTTCATGATCGATTTCGATCTTATCTGATCTTCTTTGATTTGAAATTTTGCTTTTGTATATATGTGTGTGTAAATTTGATCGTTTCTTTCCGATCGTTTGATGGATTTTGAAATCGATTTTCTCTTTTTTTTTTCTATCCTTCTTTCTTTCTTCGTATTTATACACCTAGAGAAATATTAATCGAAGTGGTGGAAAATTTCTAACAATTATTACGAAAACACGCGTTAGAGTTTATCGCGTTACAAATGTTTCTCTCGAGCAAAGAGATAGAGAGAGAAAACTCGAGTAAAACACGAGGTTGTTTATTGCGAAACGCGTCGAACATTTTCCCTATCCCTTCCCCATCCTCCGCTCATCCTCCAGTTTCGCAAATCACCTCCAACAACTGAGATCCTGCGCGAAATTTATGGAGGATAAGCGGGGGATATCGCGGTGGTGTCGATTTCGCCCGCCAAGTTTCGCCCCCAACTTCGCTGCTAATTTCTCGTCCCGCCACACCTCAAAGTACACTTTAATCACGTTAAACGGCAAGTAAATTACATAAGATTGTCAACGCTCCGAGGATCCTATCGAGCCGTTACATCCGACTTCCGGTATAACCAGCTCGATCTCGTTCCAATTCACGAAACGAAACTTGATCAATTTATATATGCAATGAACAATTTGATTCGTATCGTAGAAGTAAATCGTGTATATTATATATATATATTATATATTATATAAAATGGAAAAATTTGAAATCTTTCGTGATGAGAAAAGTGGAAAATTAAAAATTGAATTTTTCATAAGAATGTGCCAATTAAGTCTTATATCTCACAAAAATTTGGCATTATGAAAAAAAATAAGAAATAAATCGTGTATATTATAATATATATATTATATATTATATAAAATGGAAAAATTTGAAATCTTTCATGCTAAGAAAAGTGGAAAATTAAAAATTGAATTTTTCATAAAAATAATGTGCCAATTAATTAAGTCTTATATCTCACAAAAATTTGGCATTATGAAAAAGAATCGTAGAAGTAAATCGTGTATATTATATAATTATATATATATTATATATTATATAAAATGGAAAAATTTGAAATCTTTCGTAATAAGAAAAGTGGAAAATTAAAAATTGAATTTTGGAAATATTTGTAATATTCTTTACCGCGTAATTGACACATTATAAAAATAATGTGCCAATTAATTAAGTCTTGTATCTCACAAAAATTTGCCACTATGAAAACGAATCGTAGAAGTACATCATTATATATTATATAAAATATATATATGGAAAAATTTGAAATCTTTGGCGATGAGAAGAGGACGGAAGTGGACAAATAAAAACACGTATATACAATGATACGTATAAACAATGATACAACGCGCGTTAAAAAAAAATATTCTATTCATTTCTTGAAATCTAAATGAGATCGTGTTTCGAAGCGTTTCCCGTAAATGGTAATTTCGCCTCGGAGGAAGCGAGTCGTGAGAGATCCGTTTGAATCTCTTGTTTCCGGGCTGCATCGAGCATAACGGAGATCGCGTACCCGTTGCAATATCCGGCTACTTGATTTAAAATTTCTTCCCTCCTGTTGCGCTCACGTGCATTTAAAACTGAACGACGTAATCCCTGTTACAGAAGCTTTCTGCTCGAACCCTCTTAACCTAAATAAAATGCAAATAAAAATTCTGCCCACTGGTGGACGCGAAAAGGAAATACTTCTCGTATTCGCTTGGCTATGATGAATATTATCTTGGCTGGAAGAGTCATTTCTCCCTCTATTTAGAGGAGAAATTACTTTGAGTGATTTGCAATTGTCGAGAGATAATTTCCTCTTTGATTTGATTTTAATCATCTAATTACTTTGCGATTGTTACTTTGAGAATATATTTCGATAAATATATCGTAACAGTCGTGGAAAATAATTGGTGGATAACACTTTGTCTCAAAGTGCGAATTAAATTATTCCATGGTAATGATATAAATTATTCAGTATTTTATTATAACGGTTCAGAAGAATAATATCCTTTTAAATTAATCATTATTTCAAATTGAACGAAATTTAATCAATTCTCCAATCTTTCTCGAGAGATCAACGATGAAATAAATAATTATATCGATTCTTTCTAAATTCAATGATCATCGATCGATTCTCAAATTGGCAAATCGCAAAATTGCGCTTCAAATCCATTATAAGGTTGACTTCCACGGAGCAATGGCGCGATGCGAACAGTTTACAGGTAGTTGCTTGCGTAACTCCTCGTTCGATTATCATTGATTATAACAATACGTTGGGGCGTTCGAATTTGAACAGAACAGGCTTGTCCTCGAAAGCGTTGACAGCCCTGCTTTCCAGCTCGCTTTCAATTATCTCGAGAAGCGCCGGTACACCGATTGGAAATTGGAAAATTTCACGTGGACATTGTCCAACTTGTCAAGAATACTTTTTCCTTTTTCTTTTTTTGATTGGATCGTAATCGAAAAATATTTTTCACTCGATTTTGAAACGCTTCGTTTGAAAATTATTTTTTAAAATAATTTTTTAAAATTCATCGATATTCCAGATACATGAATTTTATGAATATTTGGACTTCGTGCAAATACGAAATTACATTGACGAGCATTCTCCAGCAACTGGAAGAACGCGATAGAATTGAAAGAGTGAAACAAGAATTGTATACTCTACGTCAGTGTTTCTCAACCTTTCTTGAAATCTTCATCATCTTCCAATATCAAAATTTTTAAAACATAACATAACATTTCATGACCACGAAACGTTATCATTTCCACGTTAATCTTTTCCTCTCTTATTCCACCAATATTACGTTCCATCAAAGTGAAATCTAAACATAACCTAGAAATTTTGGCGCGAAAAAAGAGAGAAAACAAAAAAAAATACTCCAACATCGAATGTTCCTCCCTTCTCTTCCAAAAACTCGAAGAAGAAATAAAACAAGGATGATCGAAAGAAAAGCTGATCGACGAAAGAATCGAACGAGATTCTTCCCCAGCGACGTTTGAAACAAAGGAGAAGCAGAGAGAGATGAGAAAAAGAAAAGGGAGAAGAAGAAGGGAGAGAGAGAGAGAAAAAAAGTGGAATGAATTCGCGAGAACGGTCCTCGAAGAAATGAATAATAATTCCAGCGGCGTGGTTCCGGGCGACGATTTGCAAAGCGTGGCGGCGACAAAACAATCAAAATGTATAAAGGACACAAATTCCCCGGTCGTCGTTGGCTGGCTTTGATCTGAAGCGCGGTTTCGCGATGATAGCGATACAAGGGGGAAACTGGGTCAAGTGCAGTTCAGTTACCCTGGCAGGACCTGTGTTGCCGCGCCGCCGCGTTTTCGAAACACGCACAAAGCCCCCGTTTCCCGTTTCGATCGTGTCGACACCTTTATTTATCGTCCCTTTCCTGCGAAATTTCGAATTTTCTCTCTCTCTCTCTCTCTTGTTTCTTCTTTTTTCTTTTTTTAATTGAAGGAGAATTAGGGAGAATAAATAGAGAGATTTTGCAAATATTAAAAATCGAATACTCGGTTTTAACAATCGATCGAGCAGCGTTTTTATAGTCGCTTTAAAAAAGGATAAATTTCGACGCGTAAACGCAACAGAAAATTCGACACAAATTTCGATTCATCGAGCAATTTGTTGTCTTTGTAGGTGGATCGAGGAGGCTGTCGATTTTATCGATCGAAATCCGTTTCACGGGATTCTTTCTCTCCCCCTCTCTTCATTTACAATAACAATATCTTTACAAATTTACAGTAACATTTGTACACAATAATATTCATCAATATTTGTCGAATGCTACGCTTTGCCCATCAACGGCAATCTTTCACAACGCGCGATAACAACTTCCCTTTTAATATTTACCGATATAAATAGCAGAGGGAAATAGCAGAAGAATAAATATATCGGCCGATATTTCCCATAAATTCCAACGTGTACGCGTTGTTCGAACGAAGGGACAATTATACGTCGAATAAAAATTCCTCCCCCTTTCCAAAATCGGATAAAAGAAGAATTACACGTATCCCGGATAATGTATACATCATCCTCGAAATCTCGAAACAAAGAGTAAAAGAAGAGGGTGGAAATATTTCGGAATATCCGTCGAGCCTCTCCGAACCCGTGTATCGGAATATCCTTTTCCGTTTCGGGTCCAAAGCGAGTTCCCTCCCTCCTCCATTCCTCTATGGAGAGACGAGAAAGTGGAAAGACACGGATGCACGAGCGGAAACGAGGTCAAAAACGGTCCGGTTAGCCCGTCCAACGATCTCTCGAAAGCGCTTGAAAACACGAGAGGCGAATCCGCGAGAGATGCCTGCATTTCCCTGGAATTTATCGATGACCCCGTTGCCCTAACACCAACCTCCCAACCCTTGCCCTCTCCAAATCCCTCCTCGACTCGATGCCTGCCCTCTCGATCGTCCTCCCCCGCTATCCGATTCAGGATGAAGGATTTTGCCGGCAATTCGGTGACGATTAACGCTCGATCCCGCATCGATTTAACGTCGACGGATGTTGAAGAACTCTCTTTCTGATTTTTTATTCTTTTAATCCTTCGTGTATCGAATCCGCTTTTGAAATAAATATTCTAGAAATGAGAGAGAGAGAATTCTTTCGATTTATTCGCGCGATCGAAGGAAAGAAGTCGAAGATTCTCATCGAGAGGACGCTCGATCCCGCATCGATTTAACATCGACGGATGTTGAAGAACTCTCTCTCTGATTTTTTCTTCTTTTAATCCTTCGTGTATCGAATCCGCTTTTGAAATAAATATTCTAGAAATGAGAGAATTCTTTCGACTTAGTTATGATTTATTCGCGCGATCGAAGGAAAGAAGTCG
Organism: Apis dorsata; assembly: GCF_000469605.1. Taxonomy (NCBI): domain Eukaryota; kingdom Metazoa; phylum Arthropoda; class Insecta; order Hymenoptera; family Apidae; genus Apis; species Apis dorsata. Next base: position 290,250 of record NW_006263534.1, on the reverse strand, counting down.
AAGATTCTCGTTTCAAAGAGAAATTTGAAAAATCAATGATGACGTTTCCATTCCATACATTGATCGACAAATGACACGTTTCTTCGATCTTTCGTTAACGAAAGATCTCTTTTCTCATCCACGAAACGCATTTTCTCGTGAATATCTCTGTTCATCAAAATTCGATGAACAAAAGTAAATCTTTCTTCGTCCGTAATATTCTTTCTGGAAATTCATTCCAGGAATCGAAACGGGATAAATCTAGGTAGCATCGCGTTTTGTCTCGTTTTCTAGTTCTTCATATCCGTTTCGTTGAAAACTCGAGCGCCTATCGTCGTACACGTCGAACAGAGGAGGGGAGGGGGTGTCGGATGAACAAGGACGCGGGCTGCAGCGGGTATAATCGGCTTACAGCAACGCAGCCTGACGAGGCCGTGAACGGACGGGCAGACTTGATCCCCAAAAGCCTCGATACCTCGAAAGCCCCGATATAACTCCCTCCCTCTCCCTCCCTCCCTCTCTCTCTTTCTCTCTTCCTCACTCTGCCTCTCTCGTTCAGCCTGGCAAAGCCGAACGTGTTCGCTCGCGGGGTCTACGGCGAATGGAACAGAATGGAAATACGGGGAGAGCCGGGTGATCCGTTCGTATTTCCCGCGAAATGCGGACTGCCTGCCTTTCAGCCGCTTTGTATCCGTTTTTTTTTTTATTTTTGTCCAAGTGTGACAACTTTTCTGGAACAGGGAAATTGGTACGTCGTTTTTTTTTTATTTTCTTTTTTGTTTACTCGTTGCACGAGTAATCATTTATTTGCGATGAGGATTATCGTTTATCGATTATTTCCGATAAAATTCTAGTATTTGGAAATTCTAGGATTTTGGAACGTTTGGAGGATGAAGAAAAAGAAGGGTAGGTTCGATTATTGTGAAGAGCAATATTGAAACGTTGTTTAAACTGATATTGAGAGAAATTTAGATTATAATGGTTTTTGGATGCAGCGAAAGATTTAGAAGCGCGGGATCTTGCACTTTCAAATGCTTCTTCATTTATCTCGATATCGCTTTTCGTTGCCGAGATATCGTATAGATGAAAGGTAATTTTTACGCGTTCGCTTTGATCAAATCACGTTTTATTAAAATTTGGAAAACTTTGATCCGCTGTAAAATGGTAACTTTGGGTGAACGAGAGAACGATCGTTCGAAGCGCAGAATTTTGCCTTTTAAAACGCATTTTTATTTATCTCGATACAACTTTCGGTTCCCGAGATATCGTCGTGTAAAGAGGAAGTTAATTTTTGATCGTTTCATTATGGGATCTCTCGCTATCTCCAGCCAAATATTATAAATTCCTGGAAGAACGCATTTCCAGGAAAAAATATAGTAATAGATTCACGAAAGCATTATCTTGAACTATCCTTATATCTCGACAACCGATTGAGATATCGGAATGAATGAAAAAGGAGCTTCAGTGGTACGATCTTCTCTATCTCTCGAGTGGATTTGATGGCAAAATTTTTAGTTTCTTCTTGCGCTTTTTGCGATGCATAATACCTAATATTTTATGTTATCAATCGATTTAAACATGCTTCGATTATACATAAAAATCCTTTTAACTTAAATAATTTCGAAGAGTTTTGAAGAGGTCTGAATTCGAACGATATACTTCTCAACTTTATAAGTATAAAGTTTACATAAGATAATCTTTTAAGCAAGCTTCGTTATCGGTGAAAAATTTTTTTCAAGGATGTCCAACCTTAGAATTATATCAAGAGTCTTGCCGACTTTCGAATCGAAACGCCCGATCGGAACGGTATAACAAGATCCGATCTCGAGGATCGTGATTGTGAAAACTTTCTCGAGGAGCGAGTTCAAACGGAAAGTTATTTCTTTCGCGGCGGCTTGCCCCGTGAGGAGCGGGCAAGAGGACGAAGCAATCTAAATAATGACGAGAATTCGATGCTTCGTGGAGAAAAGAATCGAACAGGGTGTTAAGTCGCGATAAGAAACGTCAAATTTAGAAACTCTTGTTTTCACCTACAACGCTCTATCTTTTTCTTCGCCAACTTTCTCAACTTCCTAACGTCTAATTCTAATTTCTTTCCTTATACAGTTTTCTTCTTTTCAATGTTACTTTTCAATGTTAAAAATTACGTACGTTTATTTCTTTTTTTTCCTGATTTTTTCAAACTTCCTTTATCTCTTTCTTTAAAATCTTCCTACTTTTTGCTTATATTTCAAAATATCTCTCACTTTTTTATGAAATTTAAGTTCGTGAATTTACTCTAATTCTCTTAGTTTTTATTTGTATACAGGACAAAAATCAAGGTTTCTTAAATTTATAATTGAAATTTCATCGATTGACCTAGTTCCTCCAAGGAAACGTAAACTTAAATATCCACCGTCCGAAACAAGTCGAAAATACGAGTCGACAAGACGAAGAAGAAATCTTTGCTCACTCGGCCATTTGATAAATGATCCAACCATTACGAGGAACAGATATAAGAGGAAGGAGGAAGGGAGAGATTTATCGTACGATTATACGTCATCGTGCGTTATTTACATTAATAAATTAACTATTTACCGCTCGGCGGCGTAATAAACGGCAGTAATGTGAGAAAGCGCCTCTGGCGAGCCACCACAATCTCCACTAATCTGCGTCGTTGCCGCCCTATCCCCGCTTTTCATCCGGCTGTACACGTAGAAATTAACCCGTTACTAAAACGAAACTCGTGAAACTCATTAACATTTCCGTTGACGAGACGTGTCCACGAGAATCCATCGAAAGAATCGATCAAAAAAATGTGCAGCAACATATACATCGATTAATTTATGAAAAAAATATATTCTAAGTATCTAAGTGTTTTAAAATACACGCGAGATTGGGAAAAATAAGCAAAAATAACATCTTTTGATTCTATGATTCTAAAACTGATTTCGTAAGTTTAAAATTTTTCTTTCAATTCTTCGCTCAATTCGATCGATAATACGAACGAAGAAAATGTTAATCAAGGATATTTTAACCTCAATGTTCTCTAATATTCCTTCTAATATTCCTCCAAAAGATGGATCAATCGATTAATAAAAGGGAAAGTTCGATTCGAACATGGACGGCGTTGTCGGATCGTCGCGTGGGGAAACAATGGCGGCGTGATCACGGCCAATCCCGGCGCGCGTCGCCGCGGGCGGGAAATTGAAACGCGGACGAAAATCGAACGTCCCGGATTCCTCCTCGTCGCGGATCAAAGATGAAACTGTCCCCTGTTTTTCGCGCCGCAAAAAAAAGAAAAGCACTGGATACATCCACCATCCCCTCCCCTTCTTTCTCCACCTACTTTGTGATTCCCCGCCCTTGTGATTCCTCGCGATCGTCGGCTAAGTGTCTACTCGGTTGAAAAATTGCGCGCGTCCTCGATGACGGAAGAATAGATCTCTCGTTCGAGACCAAAGGGCTGCTGATGAATAGGGTGGCGGAGATAGGGAGAACCCGAGGGGTTTTATTGTTAGATAGGTGAATTAAGGGCTCGTGTGATCTTCGCGAACATATGGGGACGTATGTCGAGGTTACACGTGTTGCGGATTCTGGTAACCAAGAGGAGAAAGAGGAGAAAGAAATACTTGGAGAAGTTTGGAAATTTTTATATTTACTCCTTGCATATCAATTTATCAAAAATTCGGATCGGTTTGATCAAGTTGTATTTGGATTGCCTTTTGCGACAAACTTAAATTGATTCTTATTACTACAAAAAAGAGATAGTACAGGTGTCGAGTTTCTACGATCTCCAGGATTCTACAAATTACACGTGATTATTTTCAATTATAATGTCACAAACATCACTTCAGAAAGTGCAAAACTCGCGTGAAAATTGACTTGTAAAAACGACGGACATATTTAGAAGATCTAAAAAAAGAGAGAAAAAAAAAAAAGAAGAAGAAGAACCTCGAAGCCTGTGGAGAAAACCCACCCCATCGGTAACTCGATATCAACGACGTTAAGTGCGTAACGACGCTCGACTGATTTCTCACCGCGAGCAAACACGCGAGGAAACAATGGCGCGGTACAATGCTCGACTCTTTATCCCCGCGTTCCCCTTTCTCTCTCTCTCTTTCTCTCCCTCTCTCTCCATCCGCCTCGCTCCTTATCCCTCGGCGAAGTCGGAGACACCGGATGGACGGGGGTTGCCCGCGGGCCGACACCAAGAAGAATAGCGGCACGACAGCAACGGAGAGCAACGGGAGGAAACACCAGAAGAGGGGAGGGAGGAGGGACTTTTTTTTTTTTATTTAATTAGCGAGATGTACGAGGCACAAAGATCCGTCCCCTCCTCCTCTCGGGTTTTCAAAGACGCCAGCCCAGCCCACCGGCCCCTTGTCTCTCCTTTCATCGCGATCTCTCGCTTCCTTTGCCGTTTCGCTCTCCGCGCTGGATTAATACCACTCCCCGATCGTCCTGACGCGCGATCCTTTACCCCGCTGGGATGGGATAATGCGTCCCCCGTCAACCTTCCTTTGATCCTGCGGGGTGACGTTCTGATTCCGGTTATACCGGATGGCGAGCTGGATGTGTCGAGTTCTCTTTGGAGAAGAGAATTTTTTTTTTCTTCTTTGGAAAAAAGAAAAGTCGACGAGGGGAGGTAAGGATTTGCGATTTGGGTAATTATGCGTTTTTGAAATGGAAGAGGAGATTTGGGATTGGAAGTTTTTTCTTTTTTCTCGATACGAGCGCGTTAAGGATTTTAAATTTTTGTTTTTGTAAAGAAGAAGAATAGAATTTCTTTCTTTTTTTTTTTTTTTTTTGATGTTAGGTCGTTGAAATTTTATTTTTCTGGAAAGGAAGAAGAAGAGATTTGAAATTGGGTAATTTTAAAATGAAATATTTCCTTTTTTTCGATTATACTTCTTTATGTTTTTTGAAAGGGTTAGGTTTTCCTCCTTTTTAATGAAACTTAATAATTCTGTTCTGTAAATTAACTTTTGAACATTCCATTGTGAATTAAGGATACAAGGAAAGTAGACGAAACTCGAAAAAGCGTCGTTCATTTTTTTTTATAGATATTAAGTATCCATTGAGAGGATTATAAGTTAGATCGTTTATGTGTGTTAACACGTAACTGAAGTTCGTAGTGTAGTATAAATAAAGTTTATGGAAGTTGAAGATCGTTGAAAGTGTACATCGTCTTCGATAGAATGTCTTCTATGAGCAGCAATGGTGTAATAGTTTACGACGTTGATCCACCATAACTGAGAACTATATAGAAACTTTTAATGGAAACTTTGATACCGGAATTTTATGTTTATTCATTCTATTTGAACAATTTCTATATTTAAATAATTCTTATATACGTTCAATAATTCAAACATTTAATCATCTTCAATATTTCAAAAATTTTTTCCCTCTTAACTAATCATATTTCTCTCTACATTATCAATATCCAATCTTTCTTAAACTTCTTATTAAAAAATATATTTTCCTTTCAATTAAAACCTTTATTTTCCTCATTAATATTCATCCTCTATTAAAGATATCTCCTCTCCTTTCCCCAATCCAAAAATCACAAATATTTCGTTCTACCCCATCCTTGTTCCCTCTCCATTATCAACATTCAAACAACCATCTCCACTCCAACAACGTTTCCATTATTCAAACACACTTTTTCATTTAAATATCCTACTTCTAACAATCGCTAAATTTCTATTCTTTTTAAACCTCCATCTCGCTCCAAACTTCTCGTTTAAAATAAAATTAATTCTTCCAAACTTTCTCTCAATTAAAAAACCAAAAAAAAAAAAAAATCTGCAATATTCAAACATTCATCTTCCAAAAATCACATAAATCCTTCTCCAATCCCTCTCAAACACATAACAAGCATAAAACGCGCCCTCTCTCCAAACCTTCTCTTCAAACTTTTCCTTCCTTCGAAAGAAACAAAACGAATTCTCATCCTCCCATTAACAAAACGCACACCACTCTCTCTCACTCTAAATCTTGGCCGATCGATGGAACGATCGCGATGTTTGCTTTTATCTCTCGTTCAAACAACGAAAATCCCGGAGATGCTTCTACGGCCAATCAACTCGCATTCCCTTCTTGCACCAACTGCCTCGAGAATGATCGAGGAACGGAGAACGACCGAGGCAAGTTCATTGTCAGCCCGCCAGCTTGAAGATTGAAGAGGAAGAGAGGGGGAGGGGCGATCGAGCGCGTGCAAATACCAGGCGAGGGTGGAGGAGGAGGGTGGAGGAAGTCCAATAAAAAACTTATTAAAGGGGCCGTTGGGGAAGTCCCAGTAAATATTTGACCGGTCTTTTTTTTTTAGACTCGAGCCGTTAGCCGTTATGAGGAAACTAACCCTCCCCGTGGCTTAGTTTTCGTCCGTCCAACTTTTCATCCCTTCTTTCTCGTTGGATCAGACTTGGTTGCCGATCTTTCGAACCTCCATTCTATTTAATCTATTACCTCTCTATTTTTAGATAGCCAGGAGATAGCCTGGGTGAAATGGATTTTCCACGAATGAAAATAGAAATTTGATATAATGATTCGAAAAGTGGGGATCATGATGTCAATGTACAATGCTTATGCGAGTAAGAACATTGATTGTTTGGATGAAAAAGTCAAGATTATACGATAATTTTCAAAAATTTTCAAACGAAGATCCATTCTCACGATCATACCCCTATTCAAAATCACCCTCGAAATACAAAAATTCGCGCATCGAATCAAAAATCCCTTTGGAACGAAGAAGGAAGAAATGCTGCACGAGAGATAAAAGATACTTGTTAACCCTTTCGTATAATCGATACGGGACGGTTTCAATTTAGTCATCGACGGATTCCGCGGAAGAACGAACGAACCACCCCCTCCCCCTTTTTCGAACAATCGCTATTCCATCATCGGTTTCGACTCTCTGAATTGGCCGAAAGATATCGCTATTGTTTAGAGACGCATTGTCTCGCCGGCCTCCGTATCGTTGCACTCGTAGTTTTCGAGTGGCATTGTGGAATAAACGCGTGCCATTGTCCCGCGGTTTATCGCCGTGCGGGTTCACTCTCGTTACCTTCTCCCTTCTCTCTCTCTCCCTCTCTCTTTCTCTCTCGTTCGATTTCGTATTTAGGCGCTGACGTGGAACGTTCGCAAATATCGTTTTCCTTTTTCTTTTTTTTTTTTTTCATGCGTGCTGCTACGAGTCTACGTACGAGAGGGTGATGCTCCCGAGATAGGGGAAGGTTAATTGTTCGGCTCGTTGGGGAGGAGTTGGGAGAGAAGAGGAGGGTGGTTGTTGGTAGTTGCATTGGAGATTAATTATACGTGATCTTCGAATAAATAATGTAGAACGTGCGGCAATATTTCTTTTTTTTTTTGTAGAGTGGTGAAATCTTTTTCCTGTTTCTTTGAACAGGAGTGTTGTGGCAAAAGTTTGTAAAAAAAATGAATGGAACGAGTGAAAATATTGTTATACGAGACGTGAAAATTATTTATTTTGATTTTGATATTAAGATTTATTTTGTCAATATGTAGGAGAGAGAGAAAGAGAGGTGTCACCATTTTCTAATCTCATTTGGGGAAGGATAAATTTGATTTGATATTGTTAGTAGTACAAGTTGAGAATTTTCATCCGTGTAACGGATTATTGTAATGAAATTAATATGTTGAATTAATTAATTAACTGATTGTAAGGCAAATACTCGCGTCTCGTTTTTCCATTCGACGATTTTCTACCTCTATAGAGCGATATTGTGCGTTAATTGGATACAATCATCGTGATGTATCTCCAAATGTACAATATCAGTAAAAAGTCGATGCTCGATAAATCAGAGAATCTCGTTTAATTTATGTTTAATATTGTTCGTTGAATGGAGAAATTGCGATGGAAAGGAGTCAAATCTTTCGACGAGAGATTTCGAAATAGAATAAAATGTATCGCGAGAGTTCGAAAAATGTACGTTTTGCGTTTTCACAAAATTCAGGATGGAGAAGGAGTTCTCTGAGCTTTTAGTTTTATAATCTACGACGGTACTTTAGATGGAGATAGAGAGCGCCTTTGCAATACAACGTCGACATTTAACTTTTATAAAATATCGTGTCGTTTATCATCTTGTTCGCGGTAAAAGTTGGAAAACGATTGTGAATACAATGGCAACAACCGATAAAGTGCATATTCAAGTGCTGCGTGTTCTCGCGAATAAAAACTGTAGCACGAACTTGAAATCACTTTTTCTTCGCATCAAAAGATATCCAGAGGTCTAGCCTTTTCCTTTAGAAAAAAAAATTACATTCAATTATACTGTGATTAATCGTTCCATCATATATACTACAACGAAAGAATTACACGTTATTTAAGAATTTTTAGAAAAACACAAATTTAGATTTAATTCCACTTTTCTCTCAATAAGAAAACACACTATTACCATAGAACACACATATACACATATACAAAAAATCAGAAACTTCTTTCAAAAGCAATTTTCCTATTTTTAAAAAAGCATCGAAACCCATATAACAAGAATCCAAAATTTTAAGAAATCCCTTCTATTCCCTCCAAAAAAGAAAAAATATTGAAATGATCTCTACAAAAATACAAAAACCAGCTCCGTTACGCCATTCATTCGTTGCAAGAACCACATGTACACGAAAAATCTCTCCCTTTTCCTCCCCTCTCAAAAAACAACAAGGCAACAAAATAAGAAAATTCCTCAACTTCTCGAAAAACTCTGGTTGGACGACCATTTTCCATCCTCTGTCAAAAAAAAAAAGAAGAAGCAAGCTTCGATTTCGAACCTGGTATCCAAACATTTGGCGACGCTCGCTAAAAAAGAGAATCTGCCCCGATACGGTATCGACAGCCGGTGACAGTTTAAGCTCGAGTTCACCGCGTTCGGAGATCGATCCAGCCTCTCCACCCTCTCTCTCTCTCTCCACCCTCCACCCTCCAGGATTCTCCTGGTCCCTCCAATCGAAAAAAAGTAACGATCCATCGGCACGGGGCGCCTCGTCCCGCTGTTACGCGGCTGGCTGCCTTTGCCTCGGATGGAGATGGAAGAAGAGAGATAAAGAGGAGAGAGGAGGAAGGATGGATAGGACGCAAGGTAGACAGGATAGGTTGGCGAGGACCCAGTCAGGCGGTTTCGAGTGTCTTGTCAATATGTATAGTGTCATCGATGTCTCTCCACCGGACGACTATCCTTCCTGGTGCGTCCGTGGTGGAGATCCATGGACGCGTGACGCGTATGTGTGTGTTCAGGTTTTCCACGTGTGTGTAGAATATGGGGAGGGGAGGAGGGGATGAGAACGAGCGGGTGGAAATTATCTGCCTATCCAGTGGCGCAAGGATGCCTATTGTGTGGCCGCGGGGAACTTGGTACGGGGCCAACGACACGAGCTGCATTTTTCTGCGGCTAAGTGAAAGCTTCGTGCCACCACCCTGTTACGGTGGCAAGANTTTTCTTTTCGTTTTGGAAGGGGAGAGGGTAATTTTGGGCAATTGGTGAGGATTTTTTTTTTTAGTAGAAGGATACAAGTTTGAAATACTTGGGTGGAAAGAGCAAGGATTTTTAAATGAGTTAGAAGTTTCGGTGTTCTTGGGCTTCTTAGGAAAGAGAGAAGAATAATTTTAAGTTTCGTTTTGGAGAGGGTAATTTTGGGCAATTGGTGAGAATTTTTTTTTTTTGGGAGAAGGATACAAGTTTGAAATACTTGGGGGGAAAGAGCAAGGATTTTTAAATGAGTTAGAAGTTTCGGGGTTCTTGGGCTTCTTAGGAAAGAGAGAAGAATAATTTTAAGTTTCGTTTTGGAAGGGGAGAGGGTAATTTTGGGCAATTGGTGAGAATTTTTTTTTTTTGGGAGAAGGATACAAGTTTGAAATACTTGGGGGGAAAGAGCAAGGATTTTTAAATGAGTTAGAAGTTTCGGGGTTCTTGGGCTTCTTAGGAAAGAGAGAAGAATAATTTTAAGTTTCGTTTTGGAAGGGGAGAGGGTAATTTTGGGCAATTGGTGAGAATTTTTTTTTTTTGGGAGAAGGATACAAGTTTGAAATACTTGGGGGGAAAGAGCAAGGATTTTTAAATGAGTTAGAAGTTTCGGGGTTCTTGGGCTTCTTAGGAAAGAGAGAAGAATAATTTTAAGTTTCGTTTTGGAAGGGGAGAGGGTAATTTTGGGCAATTGGTGAGAATTTTTTTTTTTTGGGAGAAGGATACAAGTTTGAAATACTTGGGGGGAAAGAGCAAGGATTTTTAAATGAGTTAGAAGTTTCGGGGTTCTTGGGCTTCTTAGGAAAGAGAGAAGAATAATTTTAAGTTTCGTTTTGGAAGGGGAGAGGGTAATTTTGGGCAATTGGTGAGAATTTTTTTTTTTTGGGAGAAGGATACAAGTTTGAAATACTTGGGGGGAAAGAGCAAGGATTTTTAAATGAGTTAGAAGTTTCGGGGTTCTTGGGCTTCTTAGGAAAGAGAGAAGAATAATTTTAAGTTTCGTTTTGGAAGGGGAGAGGGTAATTTTGGGCAATTGGTGAGAATTTTTTTTTTTTGGTAGAAGGATACAAGTTTGAAATACTTGGGTGGAAAGAGCAAGGATTTTTAAATGAGTTTCGGTGTTCTTGGGCTTCTTAGGAAAGAGAGAAGAATAATTTTAAGTTTCGTTTTGGAAGGGGAGAGGGTAATTTTGGGCAATTGGTGAGGATTTTTTTTTTGGTAGAAGGGATACAAGTTTGAAATACTTAGGTGGAAAGAGCAAGGATTTTTAAATGAATTTCGGTGTTCTTGGGCTTCTTAGGAAAGAGAGAAGAATAATTTTAAGAAATCGAATTTTTTTTAGTGTTAAGAGTATACGCGAAAGATAATAATAAGAATTTTAGAAATTTCGAACCTTGATGTAAAAAATATTCGACAAGTATTTTATCTTTATCTGTAAGTTGACGAATTCCTAAAAGTTAAAGAAAAACGAATCTATCGTATCGTAAATATCAAATTCGATAACTCGTAAAAATTACGAAGAGATCGAAAAATTTCTCTCGAAAAGAAAAATAATTGTATCGAGTTAAAAAAAGCGACATCGATTTTCTGCAACGCAAGAGGGGTGGGTTGTTGTATTTTTCAACCCTCCTCCTGGTTGTAGGAAATCTCCCGGTTGTAGGGGAGCGAGAGGAATCACAAAGACTTATGGCTCGATATTAATTTGGTGAATTATCGAGGTCGCACGGGGGCGAATTATATCGCATCCCCTCCCTCGACTCGCCTCTCAATGGAACGATACCGAATTTATGGGGCCAATTTTCGCGCGGGGGGTCACCGGAAATTAATACGAAAAACCGGCCAACGGATCGTAAACAACGGCCACAAATTTCAACGCGGTTATTTAAACGCGGGGCGCCCGATTAAAATGTTGCTGTTATCGGTAATTATAACGATCAGCACGTGCAACTAATTAACGTGCCATTAGCCACCACCACCCGTTCGCGTCCACGCCGTTCGGCCTTATTGTTAAGAGATATAGACACCGTTTTGTGCACGCGTCATTGGGTTCCCTCCCCCTCTCCTCGTGAAATTCGGCTCTGTTCATCAGGAACAATGTATTCAGGAACGAGGAAGGGGAGATTTAACGTCGAAATTCGACGCTCGAAATGGAATTGGTAATTTAGAGTTG
>NW_006263534.1:274564-278479 GCF_000469605.1 Apis dorsata | reverse complement strand
TTTTTTTTTTTTTTTTTTTTTTTTTTTTTTTTTTTTTAGAGAGAATGATTATTGCACGGATGTTTGATTTGCGACGATGCTTTTATTGTTGTTGTTGTTGTTGTTGTTTATTAGTTGATAGTGCGCGCGTAGTTGAAAGCGTGAGGAGATTGAAATTGGATTTCGATTTTCTTTCTTTTTTTTATTTATTTATTTATTTATTTATTTAAAGTGGAATTCAATGATATTGAGAGGAAATTTTTGTATCGCGTGTAATAATGTGTTAGGAATTTTAATTTATGCAAGATTTTATCGTATCAAATTGAAATCGAATGAAAAAGCAAGGGAAGAAGGAGAAAAGGAAGAATCTAATTATTACCATAAATACGCGAATGTGAAAAATATTATTATACGATTCGTGGACAGAGTGAGTATGCATATTCGGGATGTTCGTGATAACGGAATCGGAAATACTTTGCGATAGGTTGAGACGAGGTTTGACTAGGAAACGGAGGAGAGGGGGAAAACGAAGAAAGACAGGCCGCGAGCAAAAGTTAGAGGGTCACGTACGTCTACTGGGGATCCCTTCGAATATTGTTTGTGAATCTCCCTCGGTCGAGTTTCGATTAATTAAGTGCTCGACCCTTTTCGTCGCCTTCGTATTGCTCGCAGCCATACTTTCACTCGAACCCTTCCTTTTGAAAAGTGTTTTGTTTGTGGCAGCCGGAAGCCGTAAATTGAGCACACTTTCGCGTCCTCGTCGCGTCTTTCCCGCCTTTTCGTTTCATCCTCCACTCCATCAATCGTGATGCGTCTTCCCTCCAGATTTTCCACGATTTCGAGACGTTTTTTTTGGCAACAAGTAATATTTTCTTCGATAAAATTTACTTTTATCTCGTCGCTTCTTTTCTTATTTTTTTTTTTCTTTTCAATCTTTTTCCTCGATAAAAGATAAAATTTCTTCGAAAAGGCATATTTCGTTCCGTCTTTAACTTTATCAATCATCGTGTCTTTTTATTTTCTTACTCTCACTTTCTAAAATTTTTGAAAGATTTCAGGTCATTTTTAATTCTTTATCCTCGCGAAAGATGGATTTTTATTATTTTTTTTAAATTTAAATCCGTTACATTATTATATATTCTTTCAAATCGATCTCTTGAAGATCACGTTCAGAACCACGTGAAGCTGCCACTTCCCGATACAATCTTCGTTAACACATTTTCTTCCCCCTTTTTTCCCCTTCTTCCTTCTATTCGCTCGTTAGAGCGGAGTGCCGATCGATCCACCCTCGTCGTTATCGACTCGCGATACTCAACCAGTCGAACTTGAAAACTAATAATTAGGGACACGGATGGTAATTAAAAAATTATTGCCCATCGAGCATACGCATCTTCTTCTCTCTTTCACATCGCATGAACACGCGTTCTTTATGTATTGATATGACGTAATTAAGTGATCAGGAGGAATAAAACGAAATATTTCACAAATATTCGAAAATTATAAATAAATGGAAAAGACAAACGAAAGAAGATAAAAACGAATCATCGAATGACATTCGATGATTTGATTTTCGAAATCATCGATAACAGGGGTTTTCGTGGACGATAAAGTAGGAAAGAAAATGGTTGCTCGAAAGAGAGGAGATGAGATAAAAATCAGGGGCGTATACACTGTTTGAAAACAGTGTGTGGAATGGAAACTGGAGGCGCAACTCTCCTTTGAGAATTGGTTGGGAGGATAAAGCAGACATATCCGATATTTTCCTTTAAATCCTCCTGGGGGAGCGTTTCGAGGATCATTCGTTCCCCGGAATTGACCCGTGAGGTGAACGTGACGTGGACACTTTTCCCGCATCATGGTGTTTTTCCTCACCTTCCGTAGCCCAGAATCCTCTTCTGTATCGATGGATTTGAAAGATTCGCGGTTCTTGTTGTTCGACGAAAATGTTTGTCTGCCACTAGCGTTTCGTTCGTGATGAAGAGGTGTGTGCAAGGCCAATTTTATTCTTGGATTGAAACGTGCCAGTGATTCAACTGAGAGAAATGTTTTATACTTTTTGAAAATTTAAAATCATTTTTATACAAATATCAGAATTCTGATAAATTAACGTTTGGTTAGAGCGTGTGTGCATTTTAGAAATGAACAGGTAATTTTTAATTTTTTCATTTTATTTACACGATTATAAATGTATCAGTTGTGAAAGTGATTCGATATATCTAATATTGAATGTGCTGTATAATGTATCTATTGTAATTATACGACCAAGCTGATCGATTGCGTTACGCATTTGGACAATAGAATTATGGTAATACACAGGGTAGCCCGTATATTGATCCTCGTATATATATATATATATATATATATTTAAGCCAGTTTCTCGAACAAAATTAATTTCAAATTCTTTCGAAATTTATTATTTACTTTTCTTTCCAGTTTTCGCAATTTTAATCAAATTCTTTCAAAGTTTTTTTATAAACGTATATATAAAGAGTTTCTCCTCCATTCGATCTCGAAATAATTCCGTATCTATATCGGAAATACACTTATAGCACGTTCATGAATTAAATATCCTGGCGATCGATACGTGGTCGTTACACCCTCTATAACAAAGGAATAAATGTAAAGTGTGTCCATGAAATAGTAACCAAATGTTTAAACGAACAATCGTGAATAACTTATGAATATTAATCATCTTTAATCATTTTATCTCGCGATATATAACGTTCGACACGAATGAAAACGAACCTGATTAATATTCTCAATTATTCACCCTCGAAATCATTCCCTGATAACAAACATTTCACTAAACTCTTCCTCAACAAATGTTTCCTCCAATTATCCTTAACGTAGGCTCGATCTTCTCTATCGGTTAAGACGACGACGACAACGACGACACTCCTTCCCCCATCTCGTTTTTCTTCTCGAAGCAAACGAACGAAACAAGAAGAAAAAAGAAAGAAAGGAAAAGAAAAAAGAAAGAAAGAAAGAAAGAAAGAAAATAAGAAGAAGAAAATTTCAATCCTGCTGCAACATCCCTAAACATCATCCCTCCTCCCTCTGCTTAAATCGCGAGACCGTCGGTGACGGTCCTTAAAAGGGGTGGAGGATTCATCCTCGGCTGTCTTGAGCACCGCTGAAGGTCGGACGTTTCATTCGACGCATTCACGACAGAAATAAATACGAAGTGAAAAGGGCTCGGATTCTTTTCACGGAAGAATATAATTGCCAGAAAAATAAACGATCGCAAAGTCTGTTTGCTCGCGCCTCTCTCTCCCCCACCCTCCCACTTCTCTTGCTTTCCTCCTTTCTGTGTAACTGCTGCCTCCTCTCTCTTTTTTCCTTTTCTTTTTTTTCCATCTCCCTTCCTCCTTCTCCCTTTCTCCCTCTCCTCGTCGCTCTAACCCTTCTCTCTGTCTCTCCAACCTTCTTCTCCCCTCTCGAGCCACGTCCTCCTCCTCTCTCCCCCTTATTGCGACTTGGTGGAAAAGCTCACTCGACTCGCGGGTCAACGAATTCGCAATTACGATCTTTCACGTCGACGTGACTACCTACTCTCTCGTCGACTTTGGAATCCCGGACGATATTCCTCCCTGCGATGGAGGAACCACCCTCTTTCGGCCCTCCTGTCTTCCTTCTTTTCTTCCCCAACTTTTCCAACTCCTGCCTCTTCTTTTTTTTTCTTTCTTTCTTTCTTTCTTTCTTTCTTTCCCCTCGATTTTCTCGCGTTCACCGATCCTCCTCTGTTGGTTTTTCCCGTCTTTCCTTTCCCGGCTGTTGACTTTTCTCTCGACAGCTCTCTCTGTTTCTTTCTCTCTCTTTATTCCCTAACTCGAGGCTTGCGCGAGTCTCTCTTCTTAAATTCCATTCGTGAATTCCCAAGGCCCCGTTCTCGATCAGGTTTTTTTTGAAAGCTTTTTAATCCTCGTTATATTTTTC
>NW_006263534.1:271490-274325 GCF_000469605.1 Apis dorsata | reverse complement strand
TTTTTTTTTTTTTTTTTTGATTCGTTCGACACTTCATCGAGAATGTGTATAAACTTCTGTTCTTCTGTGTTTAAGTTTTTTCTTAAGGCAGAGTTGATCTTAAGTCGTATTCTTGATTCCAATAGCGGCGTTCTCGATTGGAATTTCATTTTTCTTGGTAATAATTTTATAAGAAAACGATGGTGTGCCGTTTCTTGGTTTCAACGTTTGGAAATTAACTTTCAAATTCGAAATTATAATTTATTTGTTACGATATTTTTTAATTTGGAAATATTATTATTGCGATAGATCGTCCTCTTCAAACAGATGACGTCCAATCTTTGGTTCAATCGAGGAGATTGATCAGGTTTAAGGATCAGGTTTAAAATTTTTCAATCCTATAATTTTTCATTTTGGAGTAATTATATTTTAAATTAATTATCGTATGTTAAAAATCTTGTAACTTGTGGAAATTATAATGGAAATTCAAATTCTGCCCGCCTTTTCCTTAACTTCCGCTTTCGTCGATCTTTTTCGGTGTTTCTCCGTTTCCTTCGTCTTCTTCGTCCGCTTCTTCTCCCTTCTTTGAGTCTCTGCGCTTTGGAGGCAGCTCGAGAACACTGGCGTCGAGACAGTAATGAGATTTTCGAGATCCAGAGGCGGTGTCATAATCGCCTTAGGCTCGACGCGAGCGCCATCATCGAGCATTCCTCCTCCTCCTCCTCTTCTTTTTCCTTCTTCGTTGGAGGAATCGAGATTAATTTTAAAATAGAAATTATTCGTTTGGCAATTATAAACTTTTTAAAATGATCGACCTTTGTGTCAGTATCTGTTTGGTATTTAGATTCGGTATGAGATTTAATTGATTGGGAAAAAGTTTTTATCTCGCAAGTGAATTGTTGATAAATTCTGAATTTTTGAATTGTTGTTGTTTCAACTAGATAGAATTTATGTTTTATTAAGTAATCTTCGATATTGTTAATATTAATCTACTATTTAGATTATTTAATCGATTGAAAATATTTTCATTTCGTAGTTGAATTGCTTTAAAACAATTTCCAGTTTCACATTTATACATTTCTGTTTATTTTTTTAATGATATTCAATACTACAATAATACTAATAATTCGCAATATTGAAATTTTGAAATTGCGAGTTTTTATAGTAGTATAAGAGAATATCGATTCTGTGGCTGTAATTTAAAAGAGTCAGATTTATTTATTATCGCAACGAGCAATCTGTCAAATTGCTTTTACTCACCGTGTACATATATGATGTAGATAGACGTTAAAATCTATGCAATATTCAGACAATCATCTCAAAAGTGGAGCATCGATTTAGAAAATCTAATATTGCATGGTATCGTTTCTCTATTATTAAAAATACCATTAAATATTTATTTGCTTAAATCTATACAAACTTTCAATCCCAAGTAATCATACCTGTAGAAATAAAACAAAATGATACACAAATATAAATATTTATTCGTTATATATCGAATGGTAAGAATATTGAATGTACATGTGTATATACAAGCGCGCATTGTAAATTAATAATCCACACATCTTAGCCACCGTAACCACTCGGCAATCTCGCTTGTCTGACCACGCACCGGCGAATACTACTTGCACAATGATGCGTAGAACTACTTGTCGGATTATATACGATCCTCTCGATTATATACGACCTATAATACTACTTGCCTGATTATACATACGATCACGTACCACATACACATACATATATATTATCACGATCACCTGGTCACACACCATCGCATAATTATCCTTTCCTGACCACATCGTCTCACGTAATATTTTATCGCAACTTTTCGCCGATAAATAAAGCACACAGTGTGCCGTAACTTTCTTAACATATTTTGACGTTAATATTATTAACGCTAGCTCGTTTACCGCGTGATATAAAATATTTATATTAATTACAAATTCATCAATTAAACTCCTTTCCTCTGTTAGATTAATCCTCCAAATCAAAATTCGAATTTCTGCGATCTATATACTCGCATTACACATCTTCTTCTAACTTAGAAAATCCTGGTGTCTTATTTCATTGAAATTTTTCGTCGATAAATATACACAGTGTGCTATAACACATTTTGACGTTAATATTATTAACGTTAGTTTTATCATATAAAATATTTATTAACTACAAATTCATCATCAAGCATCAATTAAACTCTTCCTCTATTGGATTAATTCTTCAAATCAAAATTTCTTCGATCTATATACTCACATTATACATCTTCTTTCAATCTTATTTTATTTATTTTTGCAATTTTTCGTCGATAAATACACACAATGTGCTGTAATACATTTTGACGTTAATATTATTAACGCTAGCTCTATCATATAAAATATTTATTAATATTTATTAACTTCAAATTCATCATCATCAATTAAACTCTTCCTCTATTAGATTAATTCTCCAAATCAAAATTCGAATTCCTTCGATCTATATACTCGCATTACACATCTTCTTTCAATCTAGAAAATCTTGATGTTTTATTTTATTTATTTTTGCAATTTTTCGTCGATAAATACACAGTGTACTGTATGTAACACATTTTGAAGTTAATAATATCATTAACGTCATCTATCGTCTCTATCATATAAAATATTTATTAACTACAAATTCAAGCATCGATTAAACCTTCCTTCTATATTAATCCTCCAAATCAAAATTCGAATCTCTTCGATCTACACACTCTATATCTTCCTCCAACTCGCGTTTCGCGATTTCATACCTAGAAAATATCTTTTTCCAAAAGTAGGAACGGAAAATATTGCTATCAGAAACTGACATCCGGCACGAATATTAATCACGAATCGATTCGTA
>NW_006263534.1:268812-271106 GCF_000469605.1 Apis dorsata | reverse complement strand
TTTTTTTTTTTTTTTCCTTTTTCTCTTTTTTTCACCTGGAATAACCCAGGGCTTCGGTTATTCGATCTCCGTTCTCTCCCGTGGCTCATAAAAAATGCAGCGCCGCGATCGCGCTGATGCATCCCTCATCAAAGCAGGCGCCGCTCGAGGGAGGAGGGAGGGGAGAGGAAGGGGGAACACTCGGAGAAAACCAAAATATTCCGCATCGATGTTTTCTTTTCTCGCCGTTCCACGGATCTCCCCATTTCGGGGATCACGTATCACGCACGCGTCCAACGATGCCTCCCTGGAAATTAAGCGGAAACTAAGCTATCACTTTCCTCGCGAAATCCGCCATTTTGTTTCTGCGAGAAGAATTTTTTAATTGGAATGATTTTCAATATTATATGTATTGCGCATAGATTATATAGCGGAAGTGATTAAAAAGTAATGATTAATATAAAAGTGTATTTTGAATAATTGCAGAAACGTTTAATATAGTTTTTTTTATAATTATTTTTATTGTATATATATATAGTGTTTTGAATTATGCAAGAAATAAATTCACTCGTAAAGTGGATTTTAAGAAATTAGTTAATTAGTTGATTCAATATTCAAAAAAGTTGAAAAGATTATTTTGAGATTATAAAGATATGGAAATTTTTGCATTACTGATGATTAGATGATAAAACACGAATAACAACGAGAGCAATTATCATTGCCGATTATCGATTATCATAAATCGACAAATTGGGAAAGTCGATAGCAAGAGAGGAAAAAAAGAAATGATACGACGAGCGAAAAGTATAAAACAGACGACGAATACGGGCGAAACCTCGTCTCCTACTTAATTTTCATGGAGTACGAACTTTATACGTTATTCGGAAAAAGTATTGTAAAAGGATAGGATAGGGAGGGGAGGAGGGAGGAATGGAAGGGAACAAAAAGCAAAAGGTTGGAAAAGGTTGCAGAGCCGTTTCGACGTCGTCGTCATAATTCAGGGGGTGTCGAGGGATTCTAAATGTATGACGTAGTTATACGCCGATACGTTTTTTTCTTTTTTTCTTTTTTCTTTTTTTTTTTTCATCCCTCTCATCCTTGGATCGGATGGCCCCGGCTACAATGACACGGAACGAAATATGCGAGCACTCGTACGTTATCGACGCGTCAGAAACATGAACCAATTTACAACGCGTCGATATCCCAACTCGAGAACTCGAAAGAGTAAGAGACGGTGAGTATATTTGCGGGAATTAGAATCATTCGTGATACGAGTGTTTGACGAGTTTCACGGAGAAAAAAGAATTTTTTTACCCCTTCTTCTTATTTTCATCGTTTATTTCCCTTTTTACTTTCTCGTTTATTAAATATTATTACATGAAATATTTTCTTTGAAATTGTAGGGAATATTTAATATTTAATTCGTAAAATAATTTTGATACATAATTTTTCTCTTTTTTCTTTTTCTTCTTTTCGAAATGGAGGAATATTAGGAATTTTGGTATATTTATCGATGTAATATTACATTGTTTAAACAATAGTGAATTTGTTTTGAATGTCCTCTTCGCGGTTAAATAACTGAAATTCATCGGCTTATATAACGCAGGCAGGGTTCTTGTTAATGCATGATACATTTCACGGCATGAATAAGTTCGTCATTGGCGGTCCGCTCATGCACAGTGTGATTCCACTTGGCTGGCGTGCCATACCTCGTGATTTCTCTTTCACCATGCATACGTAGATTAGTGCGCCACGTGCCCAGCCATATATACACACGCCAACACCGCTTTTCGCAAAAATTAAAACGTAATAAATGCGTTTATCGGAAATAAAATAATTGGGGGAAAAATTGATCCCATTTTATGATTAAAAAAAAAAATCGAAATTGAATTTCAAATCCAATTTAGTCCAAAAGAAATTAAATTTAGGATTTAAGAAAATTCGATGATAATAATAATAATATTTAAAATATTAAATACAGATTCCACATTAATTTAAACCCGGTGACTTTAAATCTTTTCAACGAGAGAAAAGAAATCTATCCCTTCGTATAGAATGAAATAAAACTTTTACATATTAAACTCGATTCGAACTATCCCTCGAGACAATTCAATTCATTAAATTATATCTCGATTTATGAACTCGTTTCTTCCTCCCTGCTAATCGAACAAATTTGAAAAATACCAATTATTATACGATTGGAACGAAACGAAACGAAACGCGTTATTTTCTCTCTCTCTCCCTCGTTTCTTTTTTTTCCTTTTCTTCTTTCTTTTTCGCCCATTCAAATTCGCCGAAATTGCCTACTAAAAACG
>NW_006263534.1:263789-268378 GCF_000469605.1 Apis dorsata | reverse complement strand
CGATCGGTTGCGGTGCGAACGATTATTGCCGCGTGGATAATTGCAGAATCCAATAACAAACGTCCTTGAAGTCCACCGTTCCCACGGGGCTTTTGTGATTTAACTGTGCAACGTAACGGCCGCAATTATGAGTTATTCAACCCTCCCTCCCTCCTTTGAAAACTTCGCGCGCGATTCGAAAACGGAAGAGGCGGACGGAGTGATCCGTCTCTCGGATCGAAATTCGTGGAAATATATTTTTTTTGGTGAAGAAAAAAAAAAGAAATTGTCGAAGAATTTTTTATAATTATTTATTTGTATAAATCGAATATTGTAATCAAAAACACATAGTAGTAACTACGAGGGAATATAGATTGTGAAATGATTTGACTCGAAAAGAAAGTAGCAAGAAAGAATATATTTAACAAGGAAAAATAAACTGCGTTATATAGATGTCTTACCACCGATTCCTTTGTTCCATTGATCCCGAACGAGTTCGCGTCGCGGTTCAAAAGAAAGGGGGAAGAAAGTGAAACGGAATCGAAACAGCGACAATACACAAAGATACCTTTACGTACGTAAACTCGACAATACGTGTTACGATATATTATAAAATTTGCAACGCGCAAGTGCACAAGAATGAAAGAAAGAATTTCTTTTTTTTTTTTTAATTACAAAAATATTCTTTCGATTATATAGAAAAATTATTATTAGAAAAATAAAATTATCGTCCGTGAAAACTTTTTTCTTTCTTTTCCATTAAAAGAGAAGGAAGAAAAGGAGAAAGAAGGGTGAAATTCGGACAAATATGGCGAAGAACACGAGGGAAGAGGGTAGAGGAGAAATTGGTGGAGAACAAGCGCGATGGAAAAAGGGAGGGGAAGGGAGGGGAGCATTGTAGATTGGATGGTGACAAGATGCGGTAAAATTGCAACTGTCGGATCTCACGTTCCACGGATTCACGTGCTGCCACGTACAGGCACACACCGTTCAGAGCCAGATTTTGCGAATGAGCTTCCCCCTCTCCCTTTTCCCCTTCCTCCTCCCGTCGATCGATCGACAATCGCGCTCCCTTTGACACGCGACTTTGGATTGATGGAACGATGCCGTTTAATGTTATGTACGTTTCGTTCGTGCTTTATTGGCTTCCGTCACGCCATCTCGTTGGAGTTGAAAAAAGAACGAGTGAGAAATATTTTTTAGGGATGAAGCGAGATAGTGAATATATAAATATGTATATATATATACACACGTTTTGTGATATTTTATTTTAATCTTTTTGTAAAATTTCGATAGAGAAATAATGCTAAATATATATAACAAGAATTAATCAAAGTATATCTATAATTAATTTCTAGTTACTTGGGCTCGTCCAACCATGGCTATCTTCTACTACTTATTCACTTTTCTCCAAAATTCGCAAAAATATTTAAAATAGATCGACGATATTACAGACTTGTTCAAGAGAGGGTAAAAAGTTGAGGGAGGGGGGGAAAGACGTAGGACGACAAAGGGGATCGTGGAAGATCGTTCGTTTATCCACAATTATTCGAGGAATCGGTGTTGAGATGCGTACATCATAACGGGGACGAGCGGGAAAATTCGAGCGGCGAACCGATTACTCGACGCGGTAACCGAAATTGGTCCGCGCGATGGCCACCGATGGAGATGGATTATTGATCAGATTATTTGGAAGACGCGGCCAGCTGTTCGATTCGCAGACCGAATTATTCACGTATCCCGATCTCGGTCGTTTCTTCGATCGAGCAACAGAGGATTCTGGGAAAAGGAAATTCCGCAAAAAGGGAATTCGACAATCGTGTTTATAAAATGCGTGTGTCCTTTTTTCAAAATTTTTAACGAAAACTTATTATAGGGATACCGATATATGTATTTTTAAACTCGAAGCATTGCTTTAAAATGTTATCGTGACGATTATAGTAATATCGTGAAAATTTAACAATTTGGGAGTTAACTTATTGATTATATGAATAGGTATATAATTAGAAGAGGAATTTATTCGAACCATTCCACTTTTTTAATTCCACGTCGTGTCGATTGCTATCGTCAACGTCGAATTATTATTATTATTATTATTATTACGGAACGGAAACGTATATATAACGTCTAGGAGGATCGGAATCGCCTTTCGGATTGGGCCGCATTTAAAACAATGCCAGGCCAATAAATCAGCGATAATGCATTCGCCGTAATGAATAAATTGATCGAGTTATTGTACGGGGGCGGCCATATAAATTAACGTAGACGTCGGCGTGTCGTACTTTGCACAACTATGTAGAATTTGAAATAATCTATACTGCTGTGCTGTTGCTACATCGTTGTTCTACGCGTGTGTGTGTACACGCCAAAATGAACGTATAAAATGGTACTTGAATAAGAACGAAATCACAAATCACTGTATCTTTCGTCGTAGACGATACATTTTTTTTTTTTCTTTTTACAAATAAAAACAGCGAGAAATTATACGTTATTTATATGCACGTTTTTCGATGGACAATATACTTGTATAGCGAAGAGAAAGATTTGAGAAATGATACAATTTGAAATTTTCGTAGCAATGGTGTATTATTTGGAGGTTAGAATTTTTATAAAATAATGTATATTGGTTTCAAAATTTTTATATTTTTCGTAACATAAGATAAATTTATACAAATTTTTTGAAACGTTTTGTTTCTGTTTCAAAACTTCTTTAACGAAATGGAAAGACGAATCAAATTTAGGTTTTTCTTGATAAATTTGGAAATTCGCTGTGCAAAATGCAATACGCACTTTTATCCTTTTATTTTATAAATTTTGTGAAATATTTTACACAGATGTAAAAAGGAGAATAATTTCCTTTATGAATAAATGAAAATGTGTAATTTTTACACTTTTCGTATCAAAACATGGTATAAAGTTTATACATTATTTCACACTGATAAAAGTTTTCAAAATATTTTTCCTCGATTTTAAATTTTCAATATTAAAATAGGTGTATTTATAGTATAATATAGCTGCGTTTATGGAACTTTTACATTATTCGCAGAGAATTACAATGAACAAAAATTTTCGAAATATTTTGCTTCTATTTTTCGATATATATATTCGATAACAAAACAAGAATATTTAAAAAATGATTTACCGTAATAATGGAAATTTTCACTATAAAAAAAAATGGAATTTAGATATATTTCGTAAAATATTACATTTTGAAAAAACTGTATTAACATCGTTTACAGACAAAAAAAATTCCATTCCCGAATGTATCATATTATATATTTTATATATGTATCGGCAAAAGTTTTGAAAACAATTTTATTGCAAATTCAAAACTTTTGAATCTGTTTATTGAATGTTTTTTTTTTTTTTTTAATATAATAAAATGCCGTTTGAGATTGAGATTTACAAATGTTTTTAAAATATTAAACCTTTATTGTCAATTAATGAAAAGAAAATAATATTTATCGATTCTATATACAAATAAAAACGGTATATTTTTTATTTTTCTACGTAAATTTATGTATTGTTTTCACGTTTCGCGTTTAAAATCCTGTTTTCAAATATAATGTTATTTTCAATCTCTTTAAAAACGAAACTTGTATATAAATTAAACTTTTTTTTTTACAAAAATTCATAATAATTACAAGTAAGAATAATATTCATATAATTTCACGAGATAATAACATAACTTTTTAGATCAAACAAATTTTTTTCCATATGTATTCCCTTTAATATTTAATCTTTACGAGTAGTACAGCTCTGCGTGTAACCAGGCAAGTGATGAAGCTCGAACGTAGCCCGACAAGTGATACAAGCCAGCGTAATGTCGAACAAGTAGCTTGCCTCTGTACACGATCACATCCAACATGATTGAACAATCGAACAACAAATTAAAAATTTACAACGCTCGATAAGAAAAAAACTATTAAATTATAATTATCACTCTCAATTGTATCATTATACTTTTTAAAATTGTTTAAAATCAATAGAATTCTCCACGTTCTCTCGTATCAAAAAATTTCTAATTTCTTTTTTAATCTAAAAATCATCATCTCGAATGACGAGAGACATTCAAACTCTGACAACAGAAACAAATTCCTTCCCGAGCAAAACCTCCATATCAACACCATAATTATCCCCGATAGTACAACTCTGCTCCGAAAACCAGAGTTGACAAAACAATTTCCATCCCGTTCCAGCTTCTTTTACCGGTTAATTTAATGCTCCTGCATGATTTATCGCATATCTCACAAGTACACCCTCGTCCACAAGTATATTCCACTATGCATAACACTTTCTTTCCCTATAAAACGATTTTCACCAAATTTTATAATATTCGATGTTTATCAAAAAATAATTTTAACAATAATGAACAATAATAATCAATCTTCTTTTTATCGACACATTATGTACCAATCTTGGCTTTTTCAATATATTTCTTAAAAAAATTTAATTTGTTAATTTGTTATAAAAATTTTCACGAAAAAATATTCTCGGTATCGATTTCAAATCATTCAAGCAATTCCGTAATCATTTAAAGACAAATATCGTTCCACGACGATGAATTTTAATTTACGTCGTATACTTATGGACAGGACTGTACGTGTGCG
>NW_006263534.1:262278-263612 GCF_000469605.1 Apis dorsata | reverse complement strand
CAACAGGGCCGCACGAAGATTGATCATTATTATAATCTGGTAGGGGGGTGGCGGGGCGCGGGAACATCTGCTACTGCGAACTCCTCTCATCCATCTCCATCACGCGGCCGTAGTTTCGCACATGCATAATCTCGACAAACCCCGTTGTCCGACAACCAAGATCCATTTCTGATCTTATTTGAACCTCGTATCCTCGATCCTTTGCGTTTCCTGTGATTCAGCGTCGTGTTCCCGATATGTTCGTGGATCTCGTTTAATTGGAGATCCACTTGCATTATTAATTTTTAATTTTTGAGAGGAGGAGGGACCGGTTGATGGAGAAATAAGATCGATCGGAGAGGGAAGACGGAGGGAGAGATATTCGATGGAGAAATGTGAGAAAGGTGGAGAGAAATTATGGTTAGATTGTTTTATTTGGAATTTTCGAATTCTGGAGATTTTTCAATTATTTTTCAGACTATCGTTTTTTAATGGTCGAGAGGCGAATCTCAGATAGGCTCGAATTGGAGAAAATTATTTTTTGAGCTTGTATAGAGATTTAATTTAATAGAAAACGGAAATATTTTTATTATAATTTGTTATTTCATTAAAAATATATATAACATCAAAAATATAACTAAATATACAGAGGAATAAATATAATTTGCAAGTTTTATGCAGCAACTCGATTGGCAAATGATTTACGTTAGATTTCGTTATCTCAAAGTAATAAAAGCACGAGTATTGATTCGTGAACAGCTCTCTCGAATCTTTATTTCTCTTATTACGAAATGTAACATAAAATCATTTTATTTTACTCTAGTAAGACACTCGTCAAATATTTGCATGTCGCAGAATCATCTCTCATTGCGCAAACGATATGATATTAATTTTTGAAAAGAAGGAGATCGGTCGATTGCTGAAGAAGATCGATTGGAGAGGGAAGAGAGGAAGAGAAATTAGGCGATAGGTTGCTTGATTTGGAATCATATGATAAAAAAGAAAAACTCCTTTCTTTCTTTCTCGAAGTTGTATCTCGAAGAACCATTACAACCGCGCGGAAATTCAAAGGAAAATTCAATCGTATTGAACGAATTGATGAAAAGAAAAATTATCGCCACGAAGAAACTCGATTGGAATCGTAAATTCGTTTAAAAAAACAAAGAAAAAGAAAAAAGCCGCGATCCCTGTTTAACCTTAAGACTACCTCGAGGTATCCACTCTTCCTCCTTGATATACCTATCTTTCCTCGATTCAAGGGACAGATACCCCCCTCCCCTTCTCCCTTCCTTCCTCTCCCCCGTTTATATCCGTTTCCATTAATTCAATTCAATCTATTCGATATTCATCGACGC
>NW_006263534.1:260716-262167 GCF_000469605.1 Apis dorsata | reverse complement strand
CGATTTCGTCCGAATAATGGCGGTATTCGGCATAAATAATAATAATAAAAAAAAAGGGGGGGAGGGCATTCGACCTTTCATTAAATTTATGATAAAGGATTCGAGGGGGGGAGGAGAGGAAACGTTTGGAAACGAGACCCCGCCGGAGGGTTCCTCCGCTTCCGCTCGGACGTATTGTCGCGCGACAAATCGATCGTCCGCTCGAAGGGAGGGAATGGGAAAATTCGATCTGGGAAGCAGATAATCGAAACGAAGGGGGGGAAAGGTTAAGGAAAGGATTTCCTTACCTTTCGATTACCTTTCCTCGCGTTTATCCAAAAAAAGATCTGACGCCGCGTAATATTTCCGCGATTTCCCCTTTGATTTTTGTATCTGTGAGATCTTGTATCAAAACGTTTCTTCCTCGGGATGAATATATATCGGGGATTTCGGGAATTGTGAGGGGGATGAGGGAGTCGAACAGTGTGCTCAGCGTGGAATTCAATTGTGGAAGGATATTCGATATTCCGGATAAAGAATTTATTCGTGGAATAAGAAGGTGATTTTTAACTTCTTTTAGGAAATTTTTGCTATGATGAATAACAAATATTTTTGGTCGATATTGGATCGATTTTTTTTAATTTGGATGATATGTTAGATTTGAATAAATTTAAACAGATTTAATCTCGTGCAATTAAGATATTTTCGGATTCTTGGAAATCTCTCAAATTGATTGATTCACTCTCAAGATCTTCTTCGATCGATGTAATATTTTTTCCTTTTTCTCTTTTATTTCTTCTCTTTATTATAGATTTTTCATATCACTCGGTTCCATTGATGGGCAAAAATTTAACAATTTAAAGTTATTCGTAACATAATGACAATTCCAAATAATTGTAATTCCAAACAAGATTAAATGAAAAGCGGATCAACTATAAATGTTATTTGTTAACAAGTAAATTACTCGAAGTAACTTTATTCGAAATTTTTTAAAATCTGATTACTTAACGAATCAAACTCTGCCCGATAATCCATCGATCGAGTTAAAATTTCGAACAAACCTCACATTACATTTGCCCTTATTACTTGTTACAATTATCTCCAATTATTCAAGTACAGTTGCCACACATTTTCAATAATATTCAATAGCTATCATCTAATCATCGTTTAATTCCTCTCTCGTAGATATGAAGCGAAGAGATACGAATATTCGAAAATAGAATTTCGTTTTTCTTTTTTTCGACAAGACTTGCATTTGCAGAGGGCAGTATCGTCGTCGTAGGTTGGCAAGTTCTAACAAGGGATACAAATTTGATCCGATGTGGCGGCGCGCCGAGACGCGGGGCGTGAAAACGTATTTTCAGCCGGGCCAAATAATTCATCCGATGAATTATTTCCGCTCCTGCGACGCCACGATTATTAACGAGGATCGATCGATCGCCCCTCCACCTTCGCCGCGATCGAAACGCGAT
>NW_006263534.1:255616-260519 GCF_000469605.1 Apis dorsata | reverse complement strand
TTTTTTTTTTTTTTTTTTGACGTGCGTGAAGGTGGATTAACGAATGAAATTTTCGAAACGAAAATTCTTTCTTTCCCTTTGCGCCTTTCTCTTTCACGGACAAAGTTTCTTGTTCTCGTGACAAAGAAACGTAACGACACGCAAAAAGTTTTCGATTTTTCATCGATAGAAGAACAGTTTTCGATTTTTTCCAACCGCGTTTCAAAGGAGTTTCTTTTTCTTCTTCTTCTTCTTCTTCTTCTTCTTCGGCCCATTACCTCAAACGCGACGAGAAAACCGTTTTCACGGTTGTCCGCGCGCGGTGGAAAAACGCTGCTCTCCGCGTATTTTTCCCTATTTCTCCCCCCTCCGCGTTCTCGAATCTCCGCGCGATGCTGAGCATCGCGAAAATCGAACGATCTTTCGCGTGGAAATTGACCAAGCTGGCTCTCTCAAGAGATAAAGGTTCGTATTTACTTTTGCTTCGAGGCCACAGAGTTGGCCATTTTCTAAGTACATTCGTGTATGTATGTATACACGAAGAAGAAGAAAGAAAAGATACGCGCAGAAATATCGTAATTATCGACATATGAATATTTAAATGTTGAAATCGAATCTGCTACTAGAAATACACGATACAATTTCTCTTTTTTAAAATTAATAAAATATTTAATTCGAATGAATAAAATTGTTTCTATTTAAAAAAACGAGAGAGAGATACATTTATAGAAAAAGAATGCGATTTATCGACTCTTTCGACCTCCAATTTTCAATATTCTTCTCGATCGAATTATCAAATAAAAAGAAATCGCGATCTTTCCAATGATATATCTATCGATACATCCAAATTCATCGATATATTCGAGTATATCTACACGGGAAAATAGAGATTAAAACGAAGGGAAATGGAGGAGGGGGTTGGAGTGCAAGTGCAAGCGCACCAGGGACGATAATTCAGAAACCGGAGAAATCAATTCCGGTAAGCCGAATTCGACCTACATTCCGCATCGATTTGACACTACATCAAGCCTGAGATTAAACGGGCTGGGAACCCGAGTGACCGCGTCATCGGCCCGCTAAAATATTTAATTCGAAATCCGTCGGATTAAAAACCGTTTCCCTGCTAGCCCGGCAACCCCTCTCGATTTATGGCCGAATCATTTCCTCTTCGTTATAACGTGAACATCGTTGTATATAGGCGAGGATCAATCGATTCTTCCGCGTTATTTTCGGTGAATGGAAATATCTTGTTCAATTTGAATTATTTTTTTTTTCTTTTTTTTTTTTACACAATTTTACACAATTCTGTATTTCTGTATTTGTTCCAATATGTATGTATGTGCACGCGCGCGATGTATACTGTTGGTATTATGATAATAATGCGAGATTTAATTATCGATTTATTTTTCGCGAAATTTCACGAATATTTAATTTATATGAAATAATCGCGATACGATGCAAATTTGTGAAAATAAATTTGTGTATCGAGAATATGTAGAAATTTATGAATAATTTCTTCCTATCGTCTTTTATATAAATTTGTATTAAAAAAAGAAATTTTAACGTTTTTAACCACCGATATTTTTATATTTATCGAGAGAAAATTTATCAAGCGACACGATATTTCAAATCAAAGTTGGGCGACGAATAAAAATCCTAAGAAAAAAAGACTAGTATTTTTTAACCACCGATATACGATATTTTAAATCAAAGTTGGATGAAATAGAAATCCTAAATTCGTATAAAAAAGGATTTTAGCATTTTTTAACCATTGATATACAATACACGATATTTTAAATCAAAGTTGGGCAACGAATAGAAATCCTAAGAAAAAAAAACTAGCATTTTTTAACCACCGATATACAATACACAATATTTTAAATCAAAGTTGAGCGATGAATAGTAATCCTTCGTATAAAAAAGGATTTTAGCATTTTTTAACCATCGATATATAACATACGATATTTTAAATCAAAGTTGAACGACGAATAGAAATCCTAAGAAAAAAAGACTAGCATTTTTTAACCACCGATTAATTTAAAGTTGGGTGAAATAGAAATCCTAAATTCGTATAAAAAAGGATTTTAGCATTTTTTAACCATCAATATACAACATACGATATTTCAAATCAAAGTTGGGCGACGAATAAAAATCCTAAGAAAAAAAGACTAGCATTTTTTAACCACCGATATACAATACACGATATTTTAATTCAAAATTGGGTGAAATAGAAATCCTAAATTCGTATAAAAAAGGATTTTAGCATTTTTTAACCATCGATATACAATACACGATATTTTAAATCAAAGTTGGGTGAAATAGAAATCCTAAATTCGTATAAAAAAGGATTTTAGCATTTTCAACCACCGATATACAAAATGCAATACGATATTTTTATACTTACGGAGAGATAGAGAAAGGCGAGACGATATTTAAAATCAAAGTTGAATGATGAAATGGTTTGTCGACGCACGAACTCCATTAACGTATATCTATCTGTGTCTTTAATCTGCCCCTCAGCCTGCATTCTGGAACTCGTGGTCGGTCAGCAAGGACCGGTGTTCGTTCTCGAGCCACCAAGCACCCTGGTCTTTTCCAATACCACAGGCTCCCAGCTAAGCTGTTCCGCTCATGGGAGCCCAACGCCGCACGTCACCTGGATAACCAGTCCGGATCAGAGATCGGTCACCGCAGTTCCCGGGCTAAGGTGAGTTAATTAACATAAATTTACTACTTTTAATCCCCTTCCTTTTTAATCCTTTTACCGCGCTCGCCAAAGATTGCACGTACCCGTGCTCCTCTTTCCAAGTTTGACGTGTTTTATTTTTTAGACAGAAAGAAGATAAGAATTTTTCAAAATTTTTTCATTAAAATTTATTTCTACAATGATACTTTTATTTCAGAATAATTAATAACCTTTCCATACATGCTTTGAAATATAAATCTCTCCTCTGTCGATACAAATATCTTATAAATGGAATAATTGGACAGGAATTTTTCAATTTATTAATATTCTATAATATCGTTATAACAATTTTTCCTTGTTTTAACAATAATTTTACGAATGAAACGATTGTTATACTTCAGAAAAATTTATCATCACCATCCATCTCATTTCCAATATATATATATATCGAATTAAATAAATTAATAATCAACGCCACAATAATATTCGTTGTACATCACTTCACGTTCCATTGTATTTATTTATTCAAACACGTTTCCGTGGACAGATACGACGTTGTAAGGAACGCGTGCACAGAGAAAATGGCGGCGGGTTTTCATGGGTTCGGCGTAATTCCTTTATCGCCAGCCAAGTAGTAAGATCCGTATTTTCGGCCGGAAAATTCGCCGATTCCGTAAGAGTGGTTGCCGCGATAGAAAGCGGGTAAGCGGATTAGCGTGGCGGGATTTAGAAGTTGCGAGCCGCTGTAAATTGAGGGAGTTTCGAACGGGGCGGACTTAGCAGGAGGGCGCCAGGTTGAAAAATACGCTTGCCAGCGAAACACATAATTACACGCATTGAACTTTTGATATTAATCGGGGCCAGGATAATTAAGTGGGAAATTCTTCCGCCCGGAACAATTTCGATCTCGCCTTCACTTTGCCCCTGTTTAACCCCCGTTCGTTCAATTTTGTTTACATCGAAAATATGGGACGATTTACGAATATATCGGGGATTAAATTGAATTAGATTTTTCTTTCTGTTTTTGGAAAATAAAAAGTGGGGATAAGTTTCAAAAGCTCGTTCAAAATCTTTATCTTTAATTTTTTTTCCTTTTTTTTTTTTTTTTTGAATTAGATTTTTCTTTCTCTTTTTGGAAAATAAAAAGTGGGGATAAGTTTTAAAAGCTCGTTCAAAATCTTTTTCTTTAAATTTCTTTCCTTTTTTTTTTTTTTTTTAATTTAGTTTTTTTTTTTCTTTTTGGAAAATAAAAAGTGGGGATAAGTTTTAAAAGCTCGTTCAAAATCTTTTTCTTTAAATTTCTTTCCTTTTTTTTTTTTTTTGAATTAGATTTTTCTTTCTCTTTTTGGAAAATAAAAAGTGGGGATAAGTTTCAAAAGCTCGTTCAAAATCTTTATCTTCAATTTTTTTTCCTTTCTTTTTCGTTCGATTTTTCGACATTTTTCATCGATTTTTTTTTTTTGATCGATTATGATTTATATCTCGTCCAACAAGCAAATTTCACGTGTTCAATTTACTCGGGTACTGTTCTATTATCTTCGATCGTGTGATGTCCCGTTGTACTTGTTCAATTAAATACGGTTATACACTAATTACCTAATTAGATATACACCGATGGCCCCAAAAACTGTTCACCTGCGTTTCTGGAACTGGATCATTAATTGATGCGCGCGATGATATATTCTTTCTTCGAATTCTAAATTGAAAACGTAATTGGATTCGATCGTCGGGTACGTAGATAATTTCGATATTTAATTTTGTATTTGTAAATTGACAATGATGAATTTTTCAGGAATCGGTTCGATCGGATAATTCGTGTTTTTTTTTTATATAAAATCGAAGATAAATTTACATTACGAAAATAAGAGAGAGAGAGAGAGAGAGGAAAGAAGAATTTTTATATTATTCCGGAATTAAAATAAGAATTTAAATTCGGAGGGGGAGTTATATGTGGGGGTCACGAAAGGTTTGGTATTATTGGAAGTTTGACGCCACACGTCCGGCAATATCGTAAACGTGGCACCTGGGGAAACCATTTCCTCCCGGTAATTGAAATGTTCCTTATCCAATGGTCGTCTGGTAAGTTTGTCCGCAAGCAGGCGTCCCACAGGAAGGCTGCAAGCCTCTCTCCCTACTTCGATCTCCTTCTAATTCGTTAATGAACGAATTTCAACCAACGAATAATCCCACGAAAGAGTGAAAAATTGTGGAACGAAATCTAATTTCTAATCAATTTTC
>NW_006263534.1:252732-255469 GCF_000469605.1 Apis dorsata | reverse complement strand
TTTTTTTTTTAAAGCACAAGTTTAGAATAACCTAGTTGAGACTAGCTTTCGTCTCGTTGATCGTTTTCGATATTACGATCATTCTCGAGTTTTCAAGAATTCTCAGGGAAAGAAAGAGAGGTATCATTTTTTCAAAGGAACAAACAAACTCTTCCCTTTATTTTCTCTCATCCTTTTTTTATCCATCCATACATCGATCGATCGAATTCAAAACATCTAACGCAGAGCATGCATTAGCATTCGAACATTTTGAAACGAACTTTCGTATCGAAAGCCGCAAGGCTCTGTGGAGAAGAATTCAAAGCGGAAGCGAACCCCTTTCGAAGCCTCTCGTTCATCCGTCAAACGTTTCCTTTTGCTCCCGATTCCCCGGTTTCCCGTAATTCAGACGTCGCGTTTTCTCTTCATTTCGCGAAACCCGACTGTATCTTTCGACAAGAATCGATCGATTAAAGAGGAGGCAGGAGGAGAAAGAGGAGGAGGAGGAGGATGTTGTTTTTCGACGAAGGAAAAGGGGGAGGAAAAGGAGAAATCGGTGGAACAAATTCCGAGGAATAGGCGAAAGAGAAGAACGATTGAAAAAAAGGAAACGAAAGGAAGAAATTATCTGGCCGAGTCGAGAATCTAATACACTACGTGATTCGATCCGCTCGAACAAATTTGTCTTGCGTGTAACGTTTATTTGCCCTCGAAACAGCTAGTTTACGAGCGGGACGAATATTTGTATAGTTAAGTGTTCCGATGGAATATACATGGCGTTGTGGAAAGTTTTGGTACGGTGTTAATCTTACCATGGAATCTCGTAAATTGATGCGATCAACAAGCTGGTAATACACGTTTATTTACGACGTGTCTCTGTAATTCTATTAATCCTCGGCTGTTACTACAATTTGAATTGGAATTTGAAATTAATCACTTTGAAAATTTGTTTGATCATAAAAAACTTTTTAAAACGTTTTTTCAGAACGTATACGAAATTTTCAAATGAATAAAAATTTAAGAAAGAATATTACGTGCATTTAGATTGATAAAAGAAAGAAAAATAATATATTATAATATATTTCATTTTGCAGAAAATTAAATGGAAAAGAACGGTGATCTGGAAAAATTCCTTTTGTCGAATAAGTAGTATCGGTCAGCGCATCGGTCGAACAAATGAAATGGAGATACAGCGAGCCGAGTCGAAGTGGAGCGAGCCACTAAATAGTCAGACTAGCATCGATACGCTAGGCGAAACAAATGCGGTGGGAACGTTATATCTTTTGAAAAAAGAAAAAAGAAGAGAGAGAGAGAGAAGCTAGAAAATAATGACAAACGAATAGCAATGACAGATATCGATTAATTAAACAAATGAGAATTGATGGGAAAATCAAAATACGCTATCGCGTTGATGGAATACGATCGCGTTAGAGCGGACAAGTAGAATAGGTAAATATTGACAGACACAATATCTAATCAGACTAATACAACAGTGGCGTGTTTTATCAAGCAATTGTTACACCGATTGTGTAAGTAATTAGTACAAGTGGGTTACGTAGCTGGTTAAGTAGTGTGGCAGGGTGTATAGTTAAACAAGTAGCGCGGGGCAACGCTTTATCAGCCTGACTATCATAAACGGGGAACGTAACCACGTTGTTCACGTACATGGACGCGTGTAATTGTGCGATGAATACGGAATACCAGTTTCTAATTAAGCCTGTAACGCAAGAAAATGTGCACTCGGACCGAGAGATAATTTTTAATTTGAATCGTGAATCGTTCGATTCGTAATACTTGATATCCTTTAATGGAATATAATCTAATGAAATGGGATAATCTAATGAAATCTTTAGTGCGTAGTATAATTTAATTCCTCTCGTGATAAATCTGGATATATCACGAGAAGAATATATCACGAGAATATCTGAAATTTACAAAACTTACAACTTTTTTTTTTTCTCGTTAGCTTCGAATATAATTTTTTTTTATCTTTGTTTCTTTTCGAGAATATTCTTTATTATTATAACGTTTATTATTTATCATTTCATAATTAAAAAAAAAATAATAATAAAGGATACACTCGAGAGAAGAAGATGTGAACGAAATTTTATTATTTATTAATTTAATATTCATTTTGTTCAAAAATTCGAATTATTAATTATCGATGAAATCGATTTCCCCTTGATTAAAATATTACTCGCGATATATACCCCCGTGAAATAATAAAACGGAAACGAAAAGATCCGATTTCGATTGCTTTCCACCAAGTTGCTTGGAAACTTTCTGCGCGAGGAAAGTTTATATCCAACGTCCGCCCGATTTTACTATCAATTAGCGAATTTAAAACGCGGCAGGCTTATCCTGGTGGGCAAAGGTTCGCGAGCCAGAAGCCCATTAAGCGTTAATGTAAATCATTCTCACGGCAAACATCACGCGCTTGCCAGCGCATTTAATCCTGCCGCGTATTTATTATGCGCCTGGGAAAGCTCGCATGCCTCGACGATCGTTCGTTCGATACGCTCCTGATGTTTCGAAAAGTGAGATTTTTTTCACATTTTACAACGTAAAATGGAATTCACGAAATCTCGAATTCAATGAGCTCGTCGATATCGTGCTTAAAAATTCGAGTGAATCGTTGAGAAGGGGTTGAAATAGATTTTTATTTTTGCAATTGAATTTTAACACCGTTTTTTTAATACGAATTACAATGCAAAAGTTTTACGAAACTATTTATCACTTTTGCAAATCATCATTTTTG
>NW_006263534.1:250314-251981 GCF_000469605.1 Apis dorsata | reverse complement strand
TTTTTTTTTTTTTTTTCTTTTTTTTCATTTGGAACAACAGTAGCGTATTTTCTCCACCACCGTGTCCCAAATTCCTTCATCCCCGAGCTAACAAGCGGAAATCTCGCGACGGTTCCACGTATGACGAGTTCAGACAAGCGGAAGCTAACCGGAGGTTTGACCTCTCGTGGAATCAATACTGGTGAGACACGGCGAGAGGGGACATTTTTTTTTTTTTTTAGCCATTATGACGAATCTTGAATGTTTCATCTTGTTTGCGGGTAATTCGATTCGGCTAATCGGCTCAAGGAAATGTTTTCCAACCGAAAGAGAACTCTGTTGAACTTAGAGAGATTTATCGAGCGATGAGGGAAGAGAATCGAGAAACAAATGAAATTAGAAATAGAAATAGATAAGAAGAAATATAGATAAAAATATTAAAATATATTTCTCGTAATATTTTCCCGTTTTCGATTCTAAAAGTGTGAGAATAAGATGAAAGGGATTTCAAAGGGATAAAATTAAATAGCAGGGAAGAACGATATTCTTCTTCGATGAAAATTAACTAATTTTCTTGAGTTGAGAATTTCTTAAGTAACAAAAAAAGAAAAAAAAAAAATAACTTCCAGCGAATCGCGGCAGAGTTAAAATACGTAGGATTTAATTCTCTATGATTTAATATCAAGTACAATATTAAGATTAAAATTTTTTTCTCGTTATTCATCTCGTTTGTTCACATATTTTAATTATCCCTTTAACCACGTATTTTTCTACCGTATTTTAAAGAGCTTTAATTCCGCGGAATTAATAAAAGATATTTTCCCCTCGGAAAAAGAAATTTTCTGTTCTTTTCTAACAAAAAAAAAAAAAAAAACAAAAAAGAAAAGAAAAGGAAAATCACAATGACGAATTATAAAAGTTAAAAATGATTAAATTTATCTGACGAATGAGGAAAATAGGCAAAGACGTTGAAATTCTAACGTTTTCATTTTCTTTCTTTTTTCTGTTTCCTTCTGGTTGTTTCAGACAGCTGCTCGGGAACGGCACCCTCTATTTTCCGCCATTTCTGGCGCAGGATTTTCGAGCGGAAGTGCACAACGCTAGGTACAGGTGTCGTGCGACCAGTTCAGTAGGAACCGTGCTTTCCAGAGAAGTCACTCTTCGAGCTGGTGAGTTTAGTAGTGCCTTTTGTTCAATTCAATATCGACTGATCGAATTATCATAACTTAGTTTCCTGATTTTAAAAAGAAATTTTTTTAAAACTGAAATTGAAAATTTTCAATTCTAGGATAAATTTATTTACACGTTTGGGATTATTTTTAAAGAGAATTAAAAGAAATTGATGAAATTATTTCTTATGACAATTTCCAACAAATTCTTCTATTTTTAATTAAAAACTCATTTCTCGTTGAATTTAAATTACACACGATTCAATACACTTATTATTATTAAATTCAACAAAAAAAAAAGAAATGAAAATTAATTAACCTAAATTTAGCTTAACATTCTTGAAAAAAAATTAAAATTCTAATAAATTATCTAATATAAGATTCATAGACAAAATCTAGATTCCCTGGTAGATTCGAATCTATATTCAAATAGATCATCACGGTAGATCGAATATTCAAATATTCTTCAGAAATCTGATAGTATTCTTCAGAAATCTGATACGATTACTAGATTACTCT
>NW_006263534.1:247049-249910 GCF_000469605.1 Apis dorsata | reverse complement strand
AACGTGTATATATATATATATATATATATATATATATATATATATGTTTCAAATGGCAAACAAATAAGAAGCTGTATAGCGAATCGGAATAATTAAAAGATCCTGTGCGTTAGATTTTATCCGCAGTGTACTCGAGAGTGGTCCAGCGCGTTAATAACATAAAAATAGCGCAAAATAGCGAGGGAAAAACGTTCGCTTTGCCGTGTTCCCACAGGTACAGACAGAAGTCTCATTATCGTGTCCCAGTGCGGTGCTCATTAATTACTATACCTTTTTTTCCCGATCTCGCTCGACATTGGTGAACATTCGTGTAGACACGCACAGAAATAGTACACGCGATATTATGAGAATAGTTTTCAGAACTTCGATATGAAATTTATAATTGAAAATTGTCTTATTAATTTCGCGATGCGTTTGATGTGAATGATGAAATTTTATTTTTTACATATATATATATATTTTTTGGATAATTTTTCTTAAAAATATTAATCACTGTAAATTTTTGCGAAATTTGATTTTGAGAGAAACTATGGAATATTAAAAATATAGGAAAATTGGAATAATATTTTACGAATAGGGATAAATTGCTCGCATGTTCGTTTTATTTTGAGATAGTAAGTGCTATTTCTTGTTATTCTTTTATTAAAAAAAAATATTTGATTTTCTTGTTTCGTAAAAAAGATATTTAAAAATAATCGATATCTCGGTTATCAAACTATTTTTATATAACAAAGATAGGTTTGGTAATAAAAAATAAAATATATAAAATTATATAATATTAATAATTTAATATTATATAAAAATATGAATGAACAATTTTAAAATTTTTTTCATGATTTTCTTTTTTAGAATAAAAGTTCTTTAGTAGTGTGTCCATTATAGGTCATAAGACATCCATATCCATAACTTTCGTCTATTTCCGCACCGTTATACGCGAAGCGTGATCCGTAAATAGGGCACCTATTTATTGTCACTAAACAAACTGCGGATCAAGTACTCGCACGAATATATGTTTCAATTCCAATAATAATGCTATTATCTTAAATACCTTTCCTTCCGTTGAGAGTCTACGAACTCTGCATTTATATTTCCCGCTTTCAGTTAAAATCTTTTAACTTATATGGCTTAAATACTTGATCAATCAATAAAATAATGAAAAACTTAACCTTAAAATCTAAATCTTTTCAATATTTACTTTTCTCTATATCTAAATTTTTAACACACTTATTACATTTTCTTATTACTATTTCTTATTACTATTTATAATTTATTTGATCAAATTATATTAGCTTTATTTTACATCTTTTTCATTATACTTTCTCCAAAACCAATGACTTCAATTAGATAAAGTTACATAACCACAATCGTGCAACACATCACAAGTTTACGATCTCTATTACTTTTATTACTAACGCAATATTTTCTCGAAAAACCATATCCCATATCAAAAAGATCACATCCACGTTTCTTTCATATCAAAACACAAAGCAACCAACGAAAAAAAACTCGAAAAGAAACCGTCCCATTCATCGATACGTTTCCATGTTGCGCGAACACAATAAACGTCAATTACATACAGTGAAGGTAGAAACGTGACCGGCCGCGACAACTGGCGGAAAGTTGGTGAAGATCCCATTATGCCGGAAACGCAGGCCGCGTTTTCACCGTAGATGTCCGCGAGTAAATACCGAAGGGAAAACGCAACTGAAAGCCGTTAAATTGTATCGAAGGGAAGTTCGATTCGAGCGAGTTGGCGAAGAGAAAGAGATAAAAGGAGAATAGGATGGAGGTGCGAGGGGGGGAAAGAGGAGGAGAGAACCGTCTGCAAACGTTGTCGAGAGAACAGGGGGGACAAAAGTTGGTCCGGCAGCCATGGGCTTTACGTGAGCCACCATTTAAATGGCTGATTTTATGCCGACCAACGCTATACAAACCCGTAAAACAGGCTACGTGCCCGTTACGGATAGCACTTGTATATTGGGAACCGAAATTAGAAGAGAATTTCGAATCCTTCCATTTAACTTGCCTTCGATCCTGCCACTGAGACTCGCCTCGTTGCTTTTTTAATGCGGTCTCGTCGACACTGCCAACTGTTTTACTTACGCTCTTTTGTTGCTTTGAATTTCTAGATTTTTGTTCGATTGAAGAAAAAGAGAAATTGAATCCGAGAATCGAGGAATTATTTTGTTTAGATGTTTTTTTTTACTTTAAACAATTATTGTAAAAATTATTTCTTTTTGTTTTTCGAGGTTAGGTGAATCTTTGAAGGTGAAAAAAGGAATAATGGAAATGTGTAAATGTGTTTGGTGAATTAATTTTTTTAAATGGAAAAATAGATATTTTATTTTACAATGGAAATATTTAGTTTTCGATAGTTTTCAGAAATTAAACGAAAGAAAGAATTAGAGCGAATTAGCTCTATTTCGCTCTGTTTCGAAAGATTCTTCGTTCAAATTGGAATTCGAAATAAACTTTGGTCAAAATTTATGAAATATATAAATTTTGAACACCATAGTGGAAATTTTTGTTTCTCACTGTTCCATTACAATAATTAGAAAAAAAAAACATTGGAAAAAGTTTTCAACAAAGATCACGATTAATTAAGTGGGAAGAAGTGGCGGGCATTTATTTTCCAAGCATTTCGATTTCCAAGTTTCTTGGAAAGAAGAACGACAGTAAATTCTGGCAAAGTTCTCGAGACCTTTTGGAGGAGGCGCGTATCGATTGGCCGGTTTCTTCGTCCGGCGGAAGTTCGTAAGTCGGGGCCGTCAATGGTAACAGAAATTCTTCTTCCTACTTTTCGTCGAGTCATCCCTGTCTGCCGAACTTTGGAAAGTTTTCCGACAGGAAACGCGCGCGTA
>NW_006263534.1:244804-246588 GCF_000469605.1 Apis dorsata | reverse complement strand
GACCAGGAGAGGGGGAGAGGAGAGGAGGAGGGAGGGAGGGAGGGAGGGGAAAAAAGAAGGAAGAATTCGAAAGTCGAATTCTCTCGCGATCATGTCCATACATTTTCTAGCCTTTTGATTCTTTCTCGTCTGGAAGTCGGTCACTTCGCCAACTTCTCGACTTCTTCCACTTCTCGAACATGAATCGACCAACTTCCACGTGTTCTACTACGTGGCTACTTTCCTGTCGTTCGTATTTATCGGATGGAAAAGCGGAGGAGTTTATCGAAACAATTCGAATCGATCAGTGTCGCGCAACGATGGATACATTTGAGCAAAAAATTATTGGCCAAATTATATTCGACGAGCTGATCGATTTAAACAAAATCACAATGAAATATTAAAGAACACACGCAGAATAAATCGTTATTATTATTTTATACGTTGTACATATTTTTGTTGATATTTAATTTTTTTCGTTGTAAAAAAGAAAATGAATACATCTATGATTAAGTTTATTTAATTTCATTAAAATCTTTTTATGTTGTTTTTTAAATTATCACACAGGACAGATATCCCCTTCGATCCTTCTCGGAATACGCCCTCCAATTAAACGCCATTCAATCCCGTCGTAATCCCATCAAAGATGCAACAACAACAATCGAATCACCGTCAATTCGCCAAGAATTTCCGCCAAATTTACTCTCAAAGTCCAACACTCCTCCCCTGCCAGTTTTCCAGTGGTAACAAGTTTCCCGGACTAATAAACGACGCGACTCTCTTCTTAAATGTAATTACCGTCCTGCGAAAAGGAAAAGGGAAGAAAAAAAGAGAGAGAGAGAGAGAGAGAAGAAAGAGACGCGAGTCGAGAAGAGATGACGAAAGGGGGGGAAAGAGGGAACGACGTTGAACGCAAACGATCATCAGAAGTCGCATCTATGAGACGGCGGCGTTAATTAAACCTCGTTACTTCCCTTCGAATTTCTCTCTCTTAACAAGTTGTCGTCCAATCGAAATCCCCGATAATATCTCGAACGATATTGTCTCGATCCTTCGACGTTTCCCTCGTTCTCGCCTCATACATACATACACATATTTATGTATACGTATAAATCCATATCTTGAAGAAGAGAGGAAGAAAGAAGATTTCGAAGAGAGTGGCTCGTTATCAACCACTCTGTTTCGCTCAACGTCACCCTTTCGCAGCGCGCCACGCAGAAAACCATCCCTGAGCAAGAGTCGAGCCTACCCCTGGCCTGGCCTCGCCTCGTCGCAGCTTTGCACGCGCGAGACTCGAGAGACTTGCAAATCTGCCAAAAACCTCCTCCCTTCACGCGCGCACAGTAGTCTTCCAGAGACTCGCAGAGGTCGACACGTCTCGCGCAGCCAGCGGGAAGAGAAAACAGAGCGCAAGAGGGGGAAGGTGTTCCAAAGCAAGCCGTGGAGGAAAGGCGACCCGTGTGGAAAAGGCCCAGTTCATTAAAATATGTTCCAGCCGGCGGTAATTACGCGTTTAATTATTTAAACGAGTGACCCGGCATTCAGCAAGATTTCACCCTCCCCCTCTATCTTTTTCCCTACCTTCTCCTCTCCTTTTTTTTTTTGCTCTTCCCCCCATCCGATTCCACCTCTGGTTAAACTCCTAGCCCCTTTATTCTTAGTACTCCCCAGTACCGTTTCTCGCTCTCTCGATGATATCAGAGGCCATCTTCATCCAATCTTCCCTACTCTTTTCTCGTTCTCTCCTTGCTTCCTCTTTTTTCCTTTTCTCCTTTTTTGCTTTTCCTGCCTCGTGACAGAGTTGC
>NW_006263534.1:235033-244433 GCF_000469605.1 Apis dorsata | reverse complement strand
TTTTTTTTTTTTTTTTTTCAAGGCGAGGTCTTTCAACGCGACGCCCTTTCAACCCGACGCGTACCGTTTCCGGTTAACCTCTATCTTCGTCGCGAGCGAGACGCGACAGACGGAGAAAAGGGAGAAGGGGAAGTTGGAGGCACGGTCTGCCACCGGCCAGATCCGACGCGGATACCACGAGATGAGACGGTTAATTGGTGGTTGAAGGGGACGCAGGGGATACAGCATATTCGCCAATTCGTTTTCCATTCGGAGAGGTTTGCGTTTCGTGTTTAATTAATCGTTGCGGCGCGAGAACTGGAGGGAGTTTTTTTGCAGAGACAATGATCGTAGATAAGAAATTTCGAAGGGGTTTTGGACTTGGGAAGTTTAGGGCTTGGAATTTTTGTCAGCAATGTGTGCTGAGTGAATCAGATGTTTTTTATTATTATTATTCTCGACGAAAGTTTTAACGAAGCACGAGAAGAAAGACAGACAGAGAGAGAGAGAGAGAAAGAGAGTAAGAATCGATTTCGAGTCGGTTATAAGGATACTTTGATCTTGGGAGAAGATTTAATTTTAAATTAAAAATAAAAATTTTCTTGGATTTTCTCGTCGTTTCGGACGAGATAATTGATTGTATTTAAAGATATTCTTTTTTTGAGATGAGATTTAACAAAAAATTAATCTTTTTTGTAAAATATAAAGAAAATTTTGACCAAGTACGAAGAGAGAGAATAAGAATTGGTTTCGAGTCGGTTTAAAGGAAAGAGTTAATTCTTTTTGTCTATATTCGAAAAATTAGGATATAAGGATACTTTAATCTTGGGAGAAGATTTAATTTTAAATTAGAAATAAAAATTTTCTTGGATTTTCTCGTCGTTTCAGATGAGAAAATTGATTGTGAATGACATGAATTTAAAGATATTCTTTTTTTGAGATGAGATTTAATAAAGAATTAATCTTTTTCACGTGTAAAATATAAAGTTGACGAAGTACGAAGAGAGAGAATAAGAATTGGTTTCGGTTTAAAGAAAGAAGTTGATTCTTTTTGTCTGTATTCGAGAAATTAGGATATAAGGATACTCTGATCTTGAGAAGATTTAGTTTTAAATTAAAAGTAAAAATTGAGTTTACTTGGAAACTTGTTGTTGAACGAGAAATAAATGAATTTATTCATTCTACGTTCTCCTCTTTCTCTTAACAACTTTCTTCTCGTGTAATTTCGAATCAAAATATTAAGAAACAAGTTTTTCGATTATTCAATGATTATAATTCTGAAAAACTGCCTTACACGATTCGATCCTGATAAATTGAAAATTAACGATTCCAATATCCCAACCCTGTCGAAGCGATCCGTTCAAAGACGCATAATCGGAATGGCGGAAATCAGGGGAGATATTCCTTGAGAGATTGAAAAGGAAGAGAGGAGACATGCGGAATTCCATACGTGAATCACACCAGTGATGAGAAGGAATACTCGATTAAAGAGGAGCAAAGCAGGCTGATTTCCTCGCTCTCTCTTCTCCGATGCACGGTATCGCGGGTATGAAAGGGCCGAGAGATACAGAGAGAAGGCGAGGCCTGGACCACGGTGAAAAGCGATGAGGAATTTATCTGAAATGACATCGGCTCGACCCTCGTCGCCCGCCAAAGGACTTATTCCCGAGGAGAGCCGCATTGTCTGAGGAAAAAAGAGGGAGCCGTGCTGTGCTGCCCCTTCCTTCTTTCCTCTCCCTCCTCTTTATATATATATATGTTTTCCCTCTCCTCTTTTCCTTTTCTTCTTCGCTTTACACGGGACACTCGCGAGGGAAAGGCCACTTCCGATGATGATCTTCCGAATGAAGAATAAATGGATTAATGATTAATTGACTCGAAGATTTTTTCTTTTTTTCTTTTTTTTTTTGAGAAACAATTTGTCGATTGGAAAGTTTCTTTGGAATATTTGTTACGTCTTTTTATTTACGGTCTTATTTTTGTATTTAAGGTTATTTGATTAAGGTTAAGGTTTTAGATTTGGATTTGAGTTTAATAAG
Organism: Apis dorsata; assembly: GCF_000469605.1. Taxonomy (NCBI): domain Eukaryota; kingdom Metazoa; phylum Arthropoda; class Insecta; order Hymenoptera; family Apidae; genus Apis; species Apis dorsata. Next base: position 242,415 of record NW_006263534.1, on the reverse strand, counting down.
ATTTGAAAGGATGATTCGTCCATATTTCAATTTTCGACTCGATGTTATTATTAGATGGAGAGGAATTCTTCTGATCGTTGCATTATAATTTCGAGAAATAAAGGAAAGAGAGTGGAAAAATCTCTTCAATTTCAATGAATGAAACCATTTATCCTCATTTTCAACTTTAAATTTAATACTCGTCTATTTAAATCCTATTTAAACGAAAGTAACGAGAGCAAAAAAATAAATAAATAAGTAAATAAAAATAAGAAAAATTTCAATAAGATATAACAATAGATTATTATATACAATATGAAGCAAAGAAGGGGATACGAATAAAAATATTCGAGGAAACTCTTCAATCTCGAAAGAACGAGCCATCCATCTTCGTTTCATCCTCAACTTCATATCCAACTTTATATCCATCAGAGCGGTAACATTCTCAACTTAACATCCAATTTTATACGCATCAAAAAAAAGAAAAAGAAAAACACGTAACGTAAAAATTCCACCAATGTCATCACAGAAATAAATAAAATAAAAGTTGCCAATTCAACTTCAACTATCTATCAAAACGATCTATCAAAAATTCCAAACGATAACGCTCGCATAATGCACAAAAGAAAAGAATAAAAAGAATAACGTTGAAAATTTCAAAAATACAAATATATTATATATATATATATATATCAAACACAAAAGCTTTCGACTCTTGTCAAAGATACGAGACAGTGCATAAAGAATAATAAAAAAAAAAAAATCCCCCTTCCTCCAGAAAAAAAAAAAAAAAAAACCCCCCTTCCTCCAGAAAAAAAAAAAAAAAAAACCCCCCTTCCTCCAGAAAAAAAAAAAAAAAAAACCCCCCTTCCTCCAGAAAAAAAAAAAAAAAAAACCCCCCTTCCTCCAGAAAAAAAAAAAAAAAAAACCCCCCTTCCTCCAGAAAAAAAAAAAAAAGAAACGCTTCGAGGGTTGATCCATCCATCGGCGTATTACGTCAATCTATGAGAGAGGGAGATGGAGATGTCGCGGGTTGTGCGGTGATATCGGGACGTGAATCGAAAAGAAACTTAATCCCAGGGTTGGCTGCGAATCCACGGGAAATATCGTTCGCCCGGTTCGATGGAGATCTGCGCATATTGGCCTCGTTTGCACGTTTCGTTTCGCCTCCCCTCCCCTTCCACGGAATTTGATCGTTATCCAGGTATTCGTCAGCGCCTCGGTTGGGGGCCGTATCTCCAAGTGGCTTCCTAATTTTTCACGTCTCGAAATAGCAATCGACTAGAAGATTCGACTTTCGAAGAGTCCCTCTCCCTCCCTCCTTTGTGCGCCCCCGATATTTTCACGCCTCCTTTCCTAGATCATATTCTATTTCCTTTGCGAACATTTCCTTTGTTTTATCTTATCCGACGGATAATTAATCTCTTATCTCTATCTTTCAACCTTGGATTTTAAATTTTTGGACTTCGAGGTTCTTTTCGAAATTGTCGATTTTTAATAATCTTCTTCGGGAATTCGATCAATCGGTTTCTTTTTTAAAAGATTGAGTTATTTTTTGATAGTCGTATCGGGGATACTTTTACCTTTCTCTCTCTCTGGTAATTTAAATCTTCCTAACTTTCTTCGGGTAGTTAGAACGGTAGTGGTTTCAATTTACGTTCCGCTTAAGCAAGCATTCCGAGAATCCTAAGTAAATTCTTTCTAAAGCTAAGTCGTTTAAAAAAAATTAACGCTACGTTAGTGTCCCTTGAGTTTCTGTTCCATTATATAGAAATGTTATTTCTAAATTAATTATCAGTAGAAGTTGTCAAAATTGAAATTGAGAAGAATTTTTTTTAAAAATTGCCTCGTATTACAGCTTTTGGAATAATATCAAATTTGAAATTGAAACGCGATATAATTTCATGATATCCGTTTCACAACTTCATAATTTAATTAGATTACAATTCTCCTAATTAGATTACGATTCTACACGGATAATACTTGGACCGCCAGTTTAATCCTTTAATTGCGGGTGTGGTTTATTATGAACCACATGTTAATTTTTATATAAATATAGAGTTTGAATAATATTTTTCTAAATATTTTGATGAACAATTTATGACAATTATTGTCTTGGAATACAAACCAATAAATATTTTAAATACTGTAGTGATGAACAGCCATATTCTAAGAATATTATAATTTGATTTTAATAAAATATTTTTTTTCCGTTTTTTTTTCGCGTTTAGAGCGATAGAGTTAATAACATACAATGAATATTTTGATAAAGAAGGATTAAAGATCCGAAAATATTCTTGAATACTCTTCTAAACAATAATTTAAAAAGATCGAATTATTATTTTGGAGTAAATATTTTAATTTCGAAAAAAGTGAAACAGTCACGTTAATGGAAAGAATCGTATAATTTAATCCACGTCTCCTTTCAGGCAACATCGGTACTCCTTGAACGAATTTTCGCGAGAAGAAGGCATTGGAAAATTTTCGAATGTCAGAAGCGGGGAAGAAGTGACTTAAACGCGTTACGTTTAATACTTAAATTGTGCCTCCGAAATGAGACGCGTAACAGCGTGACGCCCTGGCTGACAGTGCTATTAAGAGCAATATCGTAGCTACCTGTCAGATCTGGGAATAAATGGAGCGGCGACGGAACTGCTGGAGCTGAAAACGAATTTCCGGATGCGACGCTAATCTTATCTCCGCCGAGGGAATTTACCTCGACAAACGTCCTCCTTTTCTTTTCGATATCTTTTGGATGCAAAAAAAAAAAGGAGGAGAAATTTTAATACAACCAGGAATATTTTATTATTGCTTTACTTTTTTTTTAAATCGATAAAAAGTAATCGAAAATTTACCATTATTATAAAAAAGTTCATAGATCACGTTCATAGATCGAAGAAGGAATTATTATATTTTTCTTTCAAAAATCTATCTTCCAATTATATATATTTTTCTTTCTTCTTTTTAGCAAAATAAAATTATTAGGAGAAATCCTTTGACGAAATCAGTTGAATAGAAAGAAGTTCGTTAAATCCTTTTCAAAATCTTCTCTTCCCATATGGAATACGAGCCCCCCTCCACTTTTGCCACTTCTCTCGACGATGAGAGAGACACTGTTGAGAGACCTTCGATCCATTACATCGTCGTCGATTTAACAAGGATCGTAATGGCTGCGCGAGGATGGCGGTGTCTTCTCAGAAACGTTTCGTCGATTTTTATCCTAAGGATTTTTCCCGCGCGGGATATGGAACGGATGTCACGTCCATCCACGTGATTTATAGCCTCTGCCACGAAACGTATTCGAACGAAACGTGTCGGTAAACAACGTGGAACGTTTGGTGAAAAATCGACCGAAAAGGGGGATTTATGTAAATATCGGATGAACCCCCTCGCCCCCCAATCCACTGTCACGTTTCTCTTTTATTTAGGTCGTGTGTATTTCTCGAATAAAATACCCGCTCGATTCTTCTCTGCTGCTCTGTTTACAAATCGTTGTTGATCGATTTTCTGTGAATTATCTTGGATGTATACCTCGTATGTTATAAGTCATTTTTCATCTTCTTCCTTCGAGTTATCGGTAATTATTTTCCGATTGGAAGAAATTTGGATTTAGATTGCTTTGTTAAAGTAAGTTTTTTTAGCAACTTACTTTTAGAACAGACATTCTCGTTATTTATTTTATATATATATATATATATATATTTATCTATTTATTATATTTATTTATATATTATTTATTTATATATGTATCTATTTATTATATAATAGGTGGAATCGGAAATAAGGGTTTGAAAAAAATTTCCTTCGCTCTTAAATTTAATTTTACACGCGAATTCCTCTTGCTAGATTTAACACCAAAAGTGATTGTAATATCGAAGAATTAAATTGACCATTAAAGTCATAAGTAAATTGTTTCGTTATTAAGTGGGATTCAAAGGGGGTACTTATTCAACGAGAGTACTCCAGGATTTTCATATTGTAAGAGTTATTATGTTACGGCTGTGGTCCAGGGATTGAACAGGATTATTGTCTTTTCCTTCCTTCCTTTCCGTTTCGTTCGAACATCTTCTTCCAATTCCTGAATTTCCAATAGAAGAGTGGAAATAATGGTTCAACATTAGTTATGGATATTTTATTTTTCTAAAAAAAAAAAAAATTGTAAAAATTAATAACTCATTCCAAATTAAAAATTCTTGAATTATAACGATCCGCCATTGCGTTTCTAAATCAACGAAACAATTTTTTCATATTTTCCTTTCAAATAGAAATATCTTTTATCAACTTTTTTAACTTGAATCAAAACAAATCCTTGGTTAAACTTTGCGAAACGTGCGAAGAAACGATCGATTCTCACATCCCCTCCTCCCCCTCCAGAGGCGAGGATCGACCTTTGACCAAAAACTCTTCGACAAACTTTTAATCCACTCAAGAGAGAATCCCGACAAAACGCGCTCAAAAACGAATCAATAATCCTCTATCACGTTCCATAAACTCTGAGCTCCAAGTCCCCGCGGGAGATTCTCGGGGAAGAAAGAAATCCGCAACCTCCTCCCTCGAAACTTATCAACCATTCCTCCCTTTCGTCCATCCCTCCATCCATTCGACTCGTGCAAATAGAAACTTGAGACGTTGTTCCAAGGACATTTCCACCATAATTTTTCTTTCTTTCTTTCTTTTTTTCACAGACATTCAAACTTTTCGAATGTAAAAATCGGGAGGGAGAGGGGGAGAAAAGAGGGGAGCGGAAAGAAAGGGGAGGTTTAATGAAGCGACGCTTTAATTACGGAAAGGGGGTGGTTGTTGGTCACGAGGTTCTTCAACCCTTCTAATCGAGATTCTCCGTTTGGATTCCAGTGTTGACAGTGCCGGGGTACGATGTTAGGGTGAACAGATCGCCAGTGTTGGAGGGATGCAACGCGGTTTTATCTTGCACGGCGAGGGAGGACGTGAAGGAGCATCTGACGGTCACCTCCTGGTTCCGCGACGACGCCATACTTCTACCCGGTAGCACGGACACAGGTAAATTAATAATCTATATAATGATATTAAATTATTAATAGTATAATAATTATTAATAGTAAATTAACAATCTATAATATTTAATAATAATTTCATTAATTAAAATATATATTTAATATATTTCTTTCATTTCTCGAGATATAGATTCTAAGTAGAAATTTCTGGTTCCCCGTTTTTTAAATAAATTAGAAAAAATTTTAATTTTTTACAATTTTCGTATTTTTAAATAATTGTTAGTAAAGTTATAAAGTTCGTAGAAATTCCTGAAGAAGGACAGAAAAAAGAAAGCGATTTCTTTTGAAATTTTGGATAAGATATTTTGAATAAGTAATTTATGGATGAGAAATCTTGCGATTAAATTTAATTTAAACTATTGCGATTTCCATATTAGAAGTTTGGAATACTAGTGGAATGGGATGTTTCAAAGATGTTGAAATGTTGGTATTAATTCTCTACTCGTCTAGTGTTAGACAATCGTTTTTTTAAAAAAACACTTATTAATCGCTGGAAAGCAATACTTACTTGATTAGATATTTATTATACGCAAGACATTCAAATTATTTAACATATCTACGTAGGTTCACGCATAACTGTACATCCTTATATTTTCAATATTCTTCTCTTCGTGGCAAGAGATTAAAAATGAAACGAAATGATTAGAATGCCTGGCGGACGGGGCAATATTCTATAAAATATTTCATAAAATGGATGACAGCGTGCCATTCCCGAGATATTCCCCCTAAAAAACTAACCCCCTTTGAAGTGCACTCTTTCTCGTGAAATAGTTGACTTTAATTGCTGACAAACGGCACGCGTTTATTAATATTAAAAAAAAAATATTAACGTCGAGATTTATGCTCGTTAAACGTCTGGAAACGATTTTCCCCGTGGAAATTCTACTACGAGAATTGAACGCACCGGATCCAAATCGTAATTTTCCCCCTCTATTCAAAAATATATTTTTGAAAACGATCATAAATTTCCCACAACAACGATAAAATCTAAATCCTCAAGTAATTCAATCAATTTGAAATTATCAATTCCAAAATTGCATCTATCCAATGATAATCCATTATCGTCTGTAAGTTATAAATGTACCCTTTATTTCGTGGCATGAATTTTTGAAACTCTCCAGACCCCGACAAAGCAGAAAAACATCCACTTGGATACGATAAGGGTGCAATGGGCCTCTAGAGGGGATGCTCGATGATATTCGATTGGAGACGAATGGAGAGGGAGAGAGAGGAACGAAGGGACGAACGAAAGGGGCGCCTAGGATAAAGTTGAAAAGACGGAGAGCGGAGAGTATTGGAATGGGGCGGAATATAACGCGGCGGCTAACTGCCGAGTTGTTTCGAAGTTGTTCGTTCGTGGTGGACGTGTTTCGAATCGGTGGAGGGGTTGGTAAAGGGAGTTTGATAGTTTTTAAACGTTCTTCGTGCCTGAACTGGGAATAGAGACGGTGGATGATACCCGAATGGATTGATAGTGTTCGTTTGATTGCGTTGGACGATGTATATAAATATATTTCTCAAAGGAAACTTTGTTTAAAGGAAATTAGATTTATCTTGGATAATTTTGTAAAGTTTTTTTCTCTTCTCAATACATCAGATGATTTCTATAAGATATTAATATTAATATTATTTATTATCTCTTTCAATCTTCGAGGAAGTATCATTTAAACTCTGTTCTTTAATTGAACAATAATTCGAACATTCGTAAAAAAAAAAAAAAAAAACAGTCATCTTCAAACCGGAAGAAGATTGTGTTCTTTCATTTCCACTGTCTCTCATGATCACAATTCTGTTTAAAAGAAATTAGATTTATTTTGGATAATTTTCAATACATCAGATGATTATGTGTTCTATAAAATATTAACATTTATTCGCGGTTTTTATTTATTATTTAATCTCTTTCAATCTTCGAGAAAATTTAGCAAAAAAGAAACTTATTTCTCTAACGAATAAAAAAGAGTTCGTTCTCTAATTGAACAATAATTCGAACATCGAAAAAAAAAAAAAAAAAGAAACACACACAGCCATCTTCAAACCGGAAGAAGATTGTGTTCTTTCATTTCCCCTGTCTCTCATGATCACAATTCTGTTTAAAAGAAATTAGATTTATTTTGGATAATTTTCAATACATCAGATGATTATGTGTTCTATAAAATATTAACATTTATTCGCGGTTTTTATTTATTATTTAATCTCTTTCAATCTTCGAAGAAATTTAGCAAAAGAGATACCTATTTCTCTAACGAATAAAAAAAGAGTTCGTTCTCTAATTGAAAATCATCGTATTCTTTCATTTCCATTGTCTTTCACGATCACAACTCTGTTTAAAAGAAATTAGATTTACTTTGGGTAATTTTCAATACATCAAAC
>NW_006263534.1:232779-234719 GCF_000469605.1 Apis dorsata | reverse complement strand
AAAAAAAAAAAAAAAAAAAGAAACACACACAGCCATCTTCAAACCGGAAGAAGATCATCGTGTTCTTTCATTTCCACCGTCCTTCACGGTCGCAACGGGCGGAAATGGCTCCGTATTTTTTAATAATGAACACATCCTCTCTGAACTGACGTCTCAACGGCGGAAATAGACGCTCGACCTCTTTCCGGTTTTTTTCAGACGGCAAAGTACACACGATTCAGTACTGTTTTCGAGTCGGCGCGCGCTTCCCTCCTTCCAGCTTTTATACCTTTGTACAATTTCTGTGTCTCGTTGTCCTTTCAACGTGATGCGACGCACGTTTCATCAACACGAACGGCTGTTAAGCCGAAATCGACGGCAAAGCTTAATCGGCAAAGCTGGCGCGCACGATGTCGTCGCCCTCTTTTCACGTCGCCTGTGTGTCCTTTGCCACCTGGACGACGATATTTCGAGTGAAACGTCGAGGCCAGGGAGGGTGTTCAAACTTCGAAACGAAACGAACGAAATTCGAAGGGATTCGGAGATCTTTGAAGAGCGAGCTTCCTCGATGGAAGGAAATCCTTCTGATGAGGATTAAAGGGAGGTTTTTTTTTTCTCAGTCGGAGGAGGAAGATAAGTGCGAAGGGTTGAATGAACGAAGAGATGAGAACGAAGAAAATAGCATCGTGAAAGCAGGAATGTGTTTATGTCAATTTCCAAGTTATTAGTAGGATTTAAATATTTTCCTCGAAATCATATAATTTTCTTTGTCTTAAAATTTTTCAGATATTTTTATCATCAACTTCATACGTTTTGTTGTTGATCTTGACATTTTATATATATAGTAATAGAAGAGTTATAATTTGAATATTCAAAATCGTAAAAATTATTTTCATTTATGAAATATTTTACGTTATCTGATCATCTAAGATTTGAAATATTTTCGAAATTATTAATTGTACGTGCAAATTATCCTTTGAAATCGTAAATTAATCTACGCACATTATGAGAAATAAAAAAATTTTTATATTACATATATCGATAGAATTCTCTGTGCTAATGCATCGAGAGATTTAGTTACGAATCGTCTTTTTTGGATTAAAGAAACGAAAATAAAGCGTGTCCTTCCAAATTGATCAATCGTTAACCCCATTCCTTCCACCAGTGGACAGCAGCACGTTCGTTCTCACCTTCGTATCGAAAAAGAAAAGAAGTATAAAATTATTTAAAACGCAACTTTCATAAGGGGTTGAATAAAAATCGCTTTTGAAATGTGTTTAAAAAAACGAAACGAATATATATAAAAAAAAAAAAATAAAATCAGTTCCTCTCAAATAACGTAATTGCGTTTAATCCAAAAATTCTCCTTTCTTTTTTCTTTTTTACATTTCATCCTCTGTGCATTTATAACCGCTAAAGGGTTGGTTTCAATTAAAAAGTCGAACCGTGCCACGGTAGAGAAGTTTAAACGTTTATTTGCCCGACGCGCGTGGAAGTTTCATCGGCATAAACAATTCCCCGAAACGGTCCGCGATGTTGGATGGAAAAGAGGGGAGGAGGAGAGGAAGGGAAAAAGGAGAGAAAGAAGCGAAGAACTTGAAACTTCATTTTTCGCGGCGCGAGACTTTCGTCGGTGCCTTTCCCATAAACAGCCCTCGAGGCACCCTCCTCTCGGGGGAAAAATGCCGCCACCGCCCCATCCACTCGAATCCACCCCTATCCTCCTCTCCTCCCCGTTATTCGTAAATTCGTGGCACGCATCGCCACGATACGCAAAGATTAAAAGGCACGCCGGATATTCAATTGTTCGTAATCGAGGCAACGAATTTCGCTGATTTAATTATATAGTTTTTATAGTGATCGATGATTTCTTTCATTCCATATTTTTTTCTTTTTCTTTAATTCTCTTCCCTCTCGAATCGAATTAAACGAGGTATTATATCATTTCCGCAATGTTCGAG
>NW_006263534.1:229746-232606 GCF_000469605.1 Apis dorsata | reverse complement strand
TTTTTTTTTTTTTTTCGATTATAGATATTCATTTCCTTTTTTTATCCCGACAAATTTATCGAAACGATTAATCTTTTCGAATATATAATTTATATAATTTTCTTCAATTTTTGATCTCTCTGCGAATTCGAGAAAACCATTCGAAAACTTCGAAATTACACGTGGAATTACCAGGTATCCTATACGCCATATAAACCAAGTTCAAGACAAATTCCCCTTGTGTATTAATCCAACGATTTCCTCGAAATAGAAAGAAGTAAATAATCGCGATTATCGTAAAAAGGAATTCCCGCCAATTTCGAATCGATAACCGTTCGTTCACCGTTCCATTCCTGGAAAATACTTGGGATTCGTTTCTCATAAGAATCGCAACATCTGTAGGGGATGTGTCCTCGAGGGCACCGTAAGAAATCGGTAGTACCCCCTCCCCTCCCTGTTCGGGAAAACGTGGAAGAGGCGAGCGAGGAAGGAAAGGGGGTGCGTTGCGGCGCGCTCGAGCGGTTTTAATATTGGCAATGGCGAAAACAAACATGGCCACCGGAAGGAAGAAATATGGAAATATTGCCGTGGAAAAGGTATTCGGAGAGCTGGCATTCGGCGACCAGGAGATGGTAATATACGCTCGTACACGATACCTCTTCTCTCTCTCTTTTTTTTCTCTCTTTTTCTCGAACACTGCAAACAGTGGACAGAGACAAAATGTGGAAAAGGAGGGTGGAGAGAAGTAGCCTTGAAAATGTTCAAAGAAGGGGAAAATTAAATTTGTTTGGACGGTTGTCGGGAATGGATTCGAGCAAATCCTCGCGATCTCGTTTGATGCGTTTCTCTGCGATTACTCCTGCGAAGAGTAATGAGTTTTTTTTTCTCTCCTTCTTTTGGTTGGAATCGCCAGGGGGAAAGTTTTTTTGTCCCATTTAATATCTTATACTTTTTCAATACATTTTACGATACACGTATGCTACAATTCTTTCGAGATATTTATGTATATAAATATTATAATTATTATGTATTAAACAAAATTTACAATTTATTCGATTCTACCGCAAGCAGTAAAGAATAGAAATACGAAGTCACGTTTAAGGCAATTACCTTTTCCTTCCGATGGACCATCTCCTCGGAATCTCATAAATAAGTTTCTGCAGCAAGAAAGGAGATGAGGGGAAGAAGCTTTATTGAACATGTCGAAAGGAAAATGATTGCGAATAAATCGGGGAAGAAGACTGGAGAGGAGTATGAAAATAAAATTGTAAAATCGTAGGATGAGGAAAGCGAGAGGGAAAATGATTTCTTGAACGAGGAAAAGGGTACAAGTTGCTGGGCAAATGTATGCGGACACACTTATGCTCGAGGTGGTTGGCGTCGAACAGGCTTGGAGATTTTTAAGTTGGGACGTAGAGATGGGAAGCTAGTTTGAACCGGAGAATGAGATGTCAACATTAGCTGCTCTCCTCCTCGAGCGAGGTACCAATTACCGGGCTGGTGAAGGTTTAAATCATTCAGCCTTCCAGTCGATGGACCATTTGATTCGGGATAAGCTTGGTTTGTACGGTTTGTTGATTCATGTCAATTATGTGAGAGAAGTTGGAGAAAGTTCGAAAGACGAATCGATTATTTATAATTGGTACAAATAGAATTCTAATTGAAACATTCGATGTAATAATAATAAATTCGAATAATTTAAGATAAGATTAAAAATAAGATTAAAAATTTAGCATCTAAAGAATTTTTCTCCGAAAGAATATATTAGAGGGATCAATTTGGGGCGAAAGATCGTGATTAGCGTTCGAGATTAAAACAAATTAGAAGTTCGAGAAGGAACAATTCGAAACTCGTGGGAACTCGATGGAAACACGAAACTTGTTAAACTCTGAAACTTGACTTAACTCGTAGCTTAGCGTTTTGGCCATGAACTTGCATTGTCGTGAGGTCGTGATCCTCGCATCACATTCCAACTTTGGATAATTACGAAGTTCTCTGTATTCGAGTATTAAATTTCGATGTTTCTTTCGTATTCGTTTCCTTAAACGATAAAATGAAAGGAGAGTAAAAGCGAATTGTAATGTAAATTTAAGAAAAGCGTAGATATTCCACGATAAATTTCCCTCGTACGAGGCCCGTCCAGATGGAAGAAGATCGGCGAAGACCGATTTCGACCGATTTCCAACCCATCGAACTCGAGCAAGGACGCCAGTTTCCATAGATTTCCAACTCATCAGCCGCCACCAGGATATCAATTTTCGAATAACCGCCATCTGCGCTCCCTTCAGTACGTACCCACGACGAATCCTTTCCTAACTTACGAAAAATTTGATTTTCTTTTCCCTTTTTATATTTTACATACGTACATACACACTCCTTTTAATTTCCTCTCTTAAAAAAAAAAGGAAAAATCAATTCAATCAACAATTCACTATTTTTTACTATTCTTTACTATCCATTCGTTCAATTCATTTATTTTCTTCCTCGTTTACATCAAAAACAAAACATGGTTTCGACACCTTCCAAAACAAATTCTCAAACCACCTCAAACTTCGTCCATTCGATTCTTTCGCAACGCACATCGTCAAACCCAGCGTCGTTTCATCTCTCCCTATTTACATCCTCCATCACAAAAAAGAACCGCCTTCAAACCGACCAATTACACACCATCCACATATCTTCAAACCCTTTCAAACCCTCTCGAACTCTTTCAAACTCTCTCGAACCCTTTCAAACTAATTCATCTTCCATTCTCCACCCCGTAATCTCTTTATTCCCTTTCCTCCACAAAAGAAAATCCCATCGATCCCATCATATCGATGCCTCCCCCTGGAGACAACGCGAGTCGTCGTGTCGTGTCGTCAATCCCTCTCTCTCTCTC
>NW_006263534.1:224743-229555 GCF_000469605.1 Apis dorsata | reverse complement strand
CTCCCTCTCTCTCTCTCTCTCTCTCTCTCGTTAACGACGTTGGCACGTCGCGTGATGATACGACGTCGTCGTCAGACACTCCACTGTTCCTTCCTTGGACGAGGACAGCGGCTCCGTTGATAACGGAGATCGTCGTGATGAAGGAGGAGGTGGAGGAGGGGGAGGAGGACGGCGCAGGTGTTTCCGTGGTACGTGTCGAGGCGTGCACAATGTTGAGGTCGGCCGCCGCGTTGCGAAACAAACGTATCACAACCCGACACGACGTGATGCACGCCGTGATATCCTGTGCAGTGTGGCGAGACGCGCGCGCCCTATACCTGTACAAGAGGGTGGAAGAGGGAGGGAGGGGGTATGGTACCTGTTACGTGCAAGCGACCGGCATAAATATGTATGGGACATGAATGGCTGAGCGTGTACAGGACGAGGCGAAGCGGGCCGTTAGAGGAAGGGTGGTGTGGACGAGGGTGGGATCGGGTTACCTATGGATGTTTTGCACCCTCTTCGCGCGATCGGGGAACGCGTGTAATTTCTGTGCTAAATTAGTAGTAATTAGGATGCTTTTTTTTTTAGGATGGCGGTTCTTTTTAAATAGGGCGAGTGTTTGGATAAACGGATAGAGAATAATTGGATAGAAGGGATGATTTTTTGTTTTTGAAGTTTTGGAGAGAAGTGAAAGATTTTTGGAAAAGGAACGAGGATTGGTGGTGAGAAAAATTTGTAAGGATTAGAAATGTGGAAGATGGAGAGATTAAAGGGGGATTTGAACTTGTTTTGGTGTGTTTGGAGAAAATAAAAATTTAAACAATCGATGAAAAGCAATCGCAAAGAAATTCGAGGGATATAAAAATTTAAAGAAATTGAAGGAGGATAATTTTAGTTTGCTAAATAAAATACAAGATGTTATCATGTTGGAAGAAATTTCTTTATCTAAACTTCAGATAAAGAGGAGAATGCACGTGCGTATCCTCATAGAGAAGGAAATCGTTGGAAAATAAAGGAAAGTTGAACATTTGAAGATTTAAAAAGATTGAATGAGTTTAAAGAAAATATAGGTGCATATCTTACTTTTTCTTATTTCTAAAAATATCCTTTTATAAAATATTTCAAAAATATTTCTATGTAACGAAATAAAAGTGCGATACAAACGGTGCAAAGATATAAAAGAAAAAATTAATTTTCCAATACAGTATTTTTTTACTCGATAAAAGACAATAAGAACAGTTTAACGCCTCAAAGTGTTCTCTTATTTCTATGCAAAATTCAATGCGTATTTACGAGGGATCAGAGAGACGTTTACGAGGGACGTCGATCGAGAATGAATTGTATGACAGGGAGAATTGACACGTGAAGCACAGTGACGTCAATTGAAGAAAGGACTTTGAACGGTATTTCATAGAGGCATTTGTACCACGGTACGTACACTTGCTGGCATGTTTAAACATTTGCCAATATTTCACTGTCCCTTCGCGTTCCAAGCATTTCTACGAAATCGATAACGAATAGAGGCAGGGGGAGGGAAACGGATCATTTCGTTGTACAAATCGTTCCCTCGAATGATCTCATTCACGTTTCAAGCTAAATTTAAAGGAAAGCTTTTCAAAATTATAAATAAATTTATAAAATTTTGAAATTTTCATTCCACGGAGAAACGAAAATTAATCGTCGTAATTTTAGTTTTTTTTTTTTTTAATTAATTTTAATTTAATAATCCTTTTGATTTAAACATTTCTGTTGATTTAAACATTTTTAGTAAAAAAAAAACAAAAAAAAACAAAAAGTAAATATTCATTTTTGAGAAAAATGAAAAACACTGCGATATTTCTTCGTTTTATCGAAAAAAGAAAAAAAGAAAAAAAAATTCCTCGATAAAATGATTTCTCTACCACGATAATATCACAGATTGGGTATATACTATAATAGGTACGAAATTAAATTACTTTTTCACGCTTCAAACACTCAAACGAGAGATTATTTTATTATTTCATTACCTCGTGAAATAAAATCTCTTGTCCATCGAAAAAGATTATATCACAAATTATGATCGATTAAAATTAAATCATTTTTTCACGCTTAAAAAACACCATTAAAAACAGTTTTATTATTTCGTTACTTCGTAAAATACTTATCGATAATTATCGAGAGGAAGGGAAATGGATTATGTCGCGAAATTGGCAATCGATCGAAATTAAATTATTTCCTCGCCCTCCCAAAAAGAAAGACTAAGAATAAAGCAACCCCAACCAAAATTTATCATTCCATAAAAAAGTCCATACCTATATAAAGAAAAATCGTAAACTATCACGGCCATCTATGATTCAACTACTACCAATTTAAAATTCATTCACAGTTTCTCAAACAAAAGATTTTGTCGCTTGTATCAATTTTCCCCCCCTTCGCCTCTCAATTATTCAGAAAGGATCCCTCTATATTTCGTTGCCTCTCGTTCAACGATCGTGCGTAGAATTATTCCACCCCTTTGTTCGTTGAAAATATTCTTCTTCCCCTCTTACACACATACACACACACACACACGTGCGCCGCACGTACACGAGAAAGAGAGGAAAAAGGGGGAATGGATACTTTCACAGCCGAGCGAGCGCTCGATTGAAATACGTGCCTGGAGAATCTGTCGCGAACGTGCGTCCGTCGGGCATTCGAAGATTTTACAAAGTAACTCTCAAAGCTTTTACGTAAACGACACCCTCTGTTATGTATACGAAAATTGCTTCCTGTTGAGCCGGAAGCACGCGCGAAGGAAAGAGTGGCGGCGCCCCCCGTGCCCCGCTTTCGTCCCGTAATTATCGAGCGTTGAAGTTTCGTTCGACGAAATTCGAGTCGAAGGACGAGTTCCTCGAAGATTTTTTTTTTTTTTTTCTTAAGCTTCACCTAAAAAGGAGAAGCTTTTTGGAAATTTTTAATAGCATGGAACGTTCTATACGTTTTTTTCGATTATAATTCTCAATAATTGTTCGAGATTATTATTAATTTAAGACACGTTTCGAGTATCTTGCGACTATTATTGGAGTGGATGGATCGTCCTTATGAACGAGAATTGAGAATCGAACGGGTTAGTTTGAGATATCGATCTCGAGCGATCTCCAAGAACACGAGGAGATTGGAAAGACTTGAGAGAGACGATTGGATTCAACTTATGAAATTGCGAGACGTGCATGAGATTATTTCTGTATAAATAAATTCATAGGAATCGGCGAATTGAACGATGCAACAGGATTGATGGGCAAAATTTAATAGTTAGAAGTTTACGAGTAAAGTTCCATAACTTACTTCAATAACTTAAACGTTCAAAATATAATATTAAATAATATCAAAGATAATACGGATCAAATATAATAGCTACGAATAAATGTTATATTTCGAACATTTTAATATTCCACCATCTTCCAAAAATTCCACCTATATTTATCACTCTCGTACAAGGAATCCAACGAATCTTTATTTCCCAAAAGTAATAGCTATTTCTCTATTCCTACAAAATCTTTCTTAACAAATGTAGTCGCAAACACAATATACATACATATATATTTAGGCGAAAGAAATAGGAAAATAAGGTTGCTTGCTAGTCAGTCACAAGGGCTAAGTTTCTTCTTCAGGGAGCGAAACGGCCGCGAAAGAAGCAATTTAATATCGCCTTTCCCCGACGGAATAAAAATACGGAGATAAATAGCTCGTAACCCGGAGCTCGACGCCCGTAATACGAACCGGAAGCACGGCTACATTCGTTGGTACATCGTCTGTGTGACGAGGCATCGGCCTGGATACGTGGATACGTCGGAGGAAATGGACCCATGGTTACGTCGATTCGAGCTTTATCGGGCTGTATGCCCTGTTCTTTCTTTTTTTTCTCTCTCTCTCTCTCTCTCTTCCTCGTTCCATCTCGTTCAAGGCGCAGTGACTTTTCGAAAATTCAAAAGAGGAGACTTGATCGTATTCCAATTTCGATAGGATTGAACATGTTTGCGATACGATGCGTTTTATATACAAGGCTTTTTCGCAATTATTCGACGATTTTTTCCAATCGGTCGAAGTGGCGACTCGAAATGATTTTATACATTTCTTAATATAAGAAAATCTATTTATAATATTATTAATTGGAGATAACGAAATCTAGTATAAGTCACTCGCCACTCGAGTTGTCGCATGAAACGTCGTGGCAAGTTGTATTGCATTATATCACATTTATTTTTCTATATATATTTTTATATTCTTTTTTATTCTATATTAATTAAATGCAATTTTTTTATATATTTAGTTATATTTTTATATTATATACATCTTTAATGAAATAATAAATTATAAGCAATATTTCTGCTTTCTAAAAATTGAATCTTCATATAAGCTCAAAATATCAAAAATAAGAAAAAAATAATTTTTTGTCCAATTAGGCCCATTCGAACCATTGTACGATGAGACGATTAAGACGTCTCTCGAGCGCAAAGGGTTGATATCCATCTCCTCGATTTTTGGCGCAGCATTGAAAGAATTGAAAAAGAAAATATACATATATTATTCCATTTTTCTGCAAAAAGAAGCAATAACTCAAACGTATAAAACATACAAAGCTAGGCAAAGTCCAAGTTATCTCTTGAGGAAAACGGCGTGAGAAGGCTTAGTATCGTATTCGAACAAACGAACTCGAAAAAAAAAAACGCTTTCATTTCGACGACGAAGACTTTCCATTATCCTTTCCAGTATCAGAAGGTCTGACACGTCTTCGAGGCTCGCAGGAAGTGGGGAACGAAGGGGGAAGGGGAGGAAAAAGGGTCTATCGATTCTTTTTGAAGTTTTTCTTCG
>NW_006263534.1:223220-224593 GCF_000469605.1 Apis dorsata | reverse complement strand
GGCGGCTGCTCGCCGTCAAACGTCTGTCGACCAGCTTTGTCGACAGACTTCCCCGCGTCTGGTGGGCGCATTTTCATTTTCTCGAAGGAGGCCAACACCCCCGAGCATCCCTCCCCCTCCCCTGCTGTCACATCGTTTTGCCCCAGACACCGGTGAAACAGCGGGGACACACGATCCACTCAGCACTTTTGTCCCCTCCTCCAAAACGCCTCGTCCTCTCGCGGAGAGAAAAGAGGATTAACGTTGGACGAGGAACGATTCTCCTCCGATTTGCCACCCTTTAACGGTAAATTTTTAACGAGCTCAGATATAAGATCGTGTATATTATAATCCTATTTTAATTCGGATGTTTTGAATCGGATATTTCAATAATCTTCAAGTGATTCTTATCACTTTATTTCACTTCTTTGTCACGATAATTGACTCGTACTACTCGTCATATATCTGTGAATATCTTGACTAATGGTTGACCTGTACTACTAGCGCTTCTCGTTCTATTTTAATTAATGATTGATAACTTACTTAACCAACTTTAGAATTCTATATTTCACGTTTGATTGTATCTTATAATTTCACGTTTCAACTCGTAGTTTCAAAAATTATCATATTTCAATCTGTCAAAAAAAAAAAAAAAAAAAAAAAGGAAACATTCACAGACACCGATATTCGAGCTTCATCGAAAGACAATAATAATCGTTTGTGAGAAGTAATTTTATTTTAATTGAAATCAAGAACGCTCATTCAAAATGGCCGGCTGTTTATAACGACGCAGTTTAACCGGAATCTTGTTGAAAGGGGATATCTTGAAAAGACACGGAAGGAAGGTCCAGCGAATCGACCTTTCGTTCGTTCGCTCGAACTAAATTGAAAATTTCACGCCTGACGTGCGTCCGGATTTTCATCGACAGATGCCGAGGATTTTGCATAACCTCTCGCGCGGATTTGGAATCGAGACGAAAATATCGAAGGTATCGCGTTATTTCCCCGGTTCCGTGAAATCCGCGTATAAACCAGCTTTTGTTTCCGATCGAGCCGACTGCGCTTGCTGGTTAAGTCTAAAGCCGCTTTCCACCGGAGGCGGTCGTGCTCGAACAGAAATCCCGATCGATATTTCGATTATATTCAACGATATCGAAGATATAAAATTAGAAAATATTATTTAATTTTCGTTGTGTTAAATTGTCGAATAATATTTTTAAACGATGTTATTGTTATTTAAAGAAGATGATGAAATAAAATAAACATCGAAAGATTCACTGTCAAATTGTGGAAATTAATTAATAAATTAATTATTAAATTAATTAATATCCAAGATATATCGAGGTGAAATAATTAATTTAATTTGACAATTTGTAATTGAAAATTAGTATCGC
>NW_006263534.1:210280-223129 GCF_000469605.1 Apis dorsata | reverse complement strand
TATATATATATATATATATATTACCAAGATCATGCAACTGTCAAATAACTGTTGATATCGTATATTTCAAAGAGTAATTTATCATTTACTGCTTCATTATATAATTATTTCACATTCATATCTGCTAACTAATAAATCGTCGAAAGCGTTCCGCGATCCCGTGTACAATTTATTGCTCATCAAAAATTCACAACGGGCATTAACGAGAATCAAAATTTCAAGTTAAATTTCGTTTTAAATAAATCATTTGTACAAAATTTTGTATTTTATTAATACACGCGTAATATATGTTGATATAAGTGTAAGTAATTCATTCTGAATTCGATAAAATTCCAATTTTTAAAGAATTTTTCAATATCAGAGTCAGAATCAATTTGATCGACTGTTTCATTCGGAAAAAATACAACGTTAGGAACATTAGAATTTATATTCTTTTAATATTCGCTTAAAAATTAAATCAAAAAATAAATTTCATCCATAAATTAACTGCAAGATCAGAAAAATACAATTAATTTTATTACGAACGATAAATTAAAGATGGAAAAATAATTTCTATTGTAAATTAATTAAAATCTATCATACACGCTCAGTAAGTAATTTCGTGAGACGAAACAATATTTTGTTTCTCATCCTTTTTAATGTACAACGTAATATATGATGTATTTCTGCGCGCGCGGTCATTGCATGCAAGTTAAATAAAAAACTGGGGAAAACGAGAACGGAACGCTGAAAAATGATATTTCACGGAGGCAAAAATGCGTGAAATCGAACAACGAATTAAATGATACGATGTGCAACATATATCGAGTTGTAAAGCTATTTCAAAGGGATTATTTGAAACGTGGCGTGAGCGCAGCCAGCCCTGCGTCAAATACTGGAGATTAACGTCATCTGGTGACGTATTGCGTTATTTTGACGATGTTATTCGCCAGCCTCGTTCATAAATACCATAAATCACGATGGGATTGTAATTAAAATATTTACTCGGCCGAACTTCTGAATGAAACATGTTGAAGGAAATTAACATACCAGATAAAAATTGCGATATCGGTGACGACGTGGTTCATAAATGCTTCATAAATACCATAAATCATCGACGTGTTGTGTGTAATTAAAATATTTATACTCGGTCAAAGTATCTGGAACGAGGAGGTATATTAAAAAATAAACTTTAATCACGATGAATTAAAATTAATACTATCTAAGCTCTTAATATGCATTCAAATGAATCAAAAGTTTTTCTTTCTCGTTGAAAATTTAATTTTATCACAGGTGGAAGATTCGTGGTCACGTCTCAGGGGGATCTGCACATCAGAGCCGCCAGACCCGACGACGGCAGAGCCACCTACTCGTGCTTAACTTTTCACGCGTTGACCGGTGAAAGGAGGAGGAGCGAGCCTGCCACGTTAACGGTCACAGGCACGTTGCTAAAGAAGTAACACTTTCTTCCTTGTGCTTGTAATAAAAATATTACAATGATGTTATCAAAACTTCGAAAAAAAAAAAAAAAGAAAAGAAAGATAAATTTAAATAAATGTAAATTCAAAGTGTGAATTCGAATAGAAGTTAGATCATGATATTTATTAAAATCTATTCGATTTTTAGAGCCAACAGGAACTATGCCGCCACGATTGATGCAGAGATCTCAGATCGCCATCTCAGCGGAAAGCGGGTCGGACGTTCATCTAACTTGCTCAGCCCAGGGGAACCCAGCCCCGCAATTTGCTTGGTATCGCGATGTTAACGGTTGGTTTAATTAGGGGATTGTTTACCGAGTAATCTAAATGTACCGTAGCGCTATATAATTCAACGCTGATTATCACTTTCGTAATTCGTTCATTTTAACAAATGTAATCAAGTTACGATCGAACGTTTTATTCATCAATTCTCCCATATAAATACTTTTATACGTTATTTACGAATCTCTATCTATCATGTATCTCTCTATGCATCGTAGTGTTAAATTTGACTTGTATAAGTGAATTCGCGTTGATAATATCATTTCCTTTGAATCGGTTATCTTTAAACACGCGTGAAAATGACGAAAATACGGTAACACGCGATACCCGCGTTAGCAAGAGGAGTATCGGGCATAAAGTAACGGGTATTTCGTTGTTGAAGGCCATTCGATACCGGTGGAGTCATTTGGCCGAATTCAACTGTGGGGTGATTTGATGCAAATTCGCCGCGTGGATGCTCAGGACGCAGGAAGGTACATTTGTCGAGCCAGCAATCAGGTCGGCGAGCAACGAGCGGAAACACACCTGTCGGTCACGTCAAAACTTAACGCGCGTATACAACCTCGTGTTCAGGTAGAGTTTGGATCATATAGCTCGTATTCTTGTAATCTAAATTTTTCATTTTACATATTTAATTCTATAATTTTTATATATATGTTTGATTTTGTAATTCAATATTTCTTTTTATAAATATATCATATTACAAATTAGATTTTTTATATTTTTATAGTTATTATTTTATATATTTATGATTAAATATATAAATATAAAAAGATAAACAAATGTAAGATATAATTACGATAATTTCTTCGCAAATTATAAAGCTTGACACTCGCTAAACCATCGATTATACAAAATCCCTGGAAGCTAGAAAATTCAATCGTGGTCATTTCTGAGCCATAAAATCCAATTACAATAGACCCCCGTGCTCCACAATAGTGAAGTACTTATCATAAATGGCAGCTATGATATCGAAGCCGTTACTGTTAACTTTTACAGCCACTACACAGAATCCTGGAATTATCATAAAGATCATACGGTTTGATCCTAGCAAGATATCAGATCGCATATCCTTTCCACTCAAAGACACGATGTTTGTATCTCGATGGCCAAATATAGACAAACCGAACAATATGGAGTTGCTCGCTCAATTTTTATCATTTGACAATCTTCTAGAAAGTGTCTTAGCCGTATCAGGTAATTAAATCAATTATCAGATGTAATTTAAAAAATAGTTAAATACAAAAGGCAATGTAATAAATAATATATTAAACATTATATTGCATTGTTTAAAAAATACATAAAAAGATTGAAAACGTTTTATTAATTATAAATTTTGAATTGGATTTAATATTTAATCTGACCGATAACATTCTTATTCTACTTCCTGCTCCAACGATTGACCTATACTACTCGTCTACCTTTAAAGTCTCTATAAACTATTTAAATCTTATCTCATTGTATTCTAACATAATAAGATGATATCATAACAGAAGAATATTTACAGATTCTAAAAAGCAACTTAAGCTTAACTTAAGCTCAAAATCGAATAACATCTCTTTCTAAACTTTCTAAAAAAAAAAAAAAAGAAAAGAAAAAAAACTCCGACAAATTTCCAACGAACAACTTTTCCACATTTTCCTTTCAAAGATTAAAACTTCAGAGCGGAGAATCTATCCGCGGCGCGGTATCGATTAAATTTGAAACAAACTGAAAAAAAAAAGAAGGGAAAAGAGAAAATGCCGTAACCATGTACCATGAGTTCAACGATCATCATCGAAGCGGATGGACAATCGTGTCGCGTCAAAGGGGGATGATCGCTTGGCCTGCGTGGCACGGGCATTAACTTTCGAGCACGAATCGTTAACCGTTTCCCGGTATTTACAGATCATCAATTCCGGAGAGTCGGCCACTATGAATTGCACGGTCGAGGGTTATCCGGTCGAGAGCGTCGAGTGGTTGCACGACGGTGTGCCCGTATTGACCGCGCAGGACACGAGGATCAGATTGCTGGCTCCTCTGGTGCTCGTGATAGGCTCGGTCGGCCGAAAGGACAAGGGGATGTATCAGTGTCTGGTCAGGAGCGACAAGGAGAACGCGCAGGCCACCGCGGAATTGAAACTTGGAGGTAGTATATTCTATGTACGAATAATATTCCGATATTCGGTTTATGAGAAAGTTGGCTGTTTTTGTATTAAATAGATTAATAAAGATAAATTAATGATCTACAAGATTGTGGAAATCTTGGAAAGAATTCGAATGATCCGGTTTGTAAAGAAGTTTTACAATGAAAATAAATTATCATTTATTGAACGATAAGCGAATGGAAATTCAACTAGGGAGATAATTATTACATTTATCCTTCGCAGCAAAATTTATCGATTCCAACGTTAATTAATACATGTTTCCCTTTCGTTCCCAACTGATTTAATAACCGCAAACATCTCTGAATAATTCTCTTCTCTTTATTAACAAGTAAACAATTAATACAATTATTTCGATTTATTATATTAAAACTACATATATAATAAGAAAAAAAAGAGTTAAGAGGTAAAAAAAAAGTTAATTACTTTTACTCAAAAGGACCCAAGCGTTTGTTTCTTAACATTCAACGGTATATAATTTTAAACCAATTATTATAAAAGTAAAAAAAAGTTAGGAAATTGCAAATTTTCTTATCAATAAAATACTTGCTCAAATCGATACTCAATTTTCGATCTATCAGACACGGTACCAGAGTTACAATACACGTTCATCGAGCAAGCATTGCGACCAGGTCCTCCAGTATCCTTGAGATGTTCAGCGACCGGTTCCCCTCCTCCGTCGTTTACTTGGCTCCTGGACGGAGAGCCTCTGAGCGAGATCGCCTCTGGACATAGGTTCGTATCTGGATCACCATCGATCAATATTCCACTTCTTAACCGATGCACAATGCCCGATACAGGTACGCGATAGGACAGTACGTCGATCAGTCCGGAGACGTGATCAGTCATTTGAACATATCGTCGGCTGGGGCTGAAGATGGCGGCCTCTACGCTTGTGTCGCTGCCAATACCCTGGCAACGGTTGAGCACAAAGCTAGATTGAACATTTATGGTAATTCGAATCATAATCTTGATTGGTTATATCACGTAATGTGGATTATAATTCAAATAGATGGATATACTGTGTGTTATACTTGTAATAAAGTTTAATTATTTTATACGAGCTTGATTTTAATTGTCGAGAGACGTTTAGATCGATACGTGAATTATTCGTGTTAAATGAATAATTAATGAGAAATAAATTATGTGTAATTTCTGAATAGTTTATCCTTAACAATGAATATGTAACGCGTAACATTTTTAATATTATTTTTAATATTGTTTGAAATATTGACTCTATTATCTTTTTATTAATAACATTAGAATTACCAAACAAGGTTAATATTAATTTTCATCGAGAAATTTATCATACATCTGATTATTCTCATAATACATATTTTAATTATATTAATACTCATATTCTTATATTACGTATTACACATCGATAATCTTTTGTAGAATATATATTTTTAATTATATTGTTTATAATAAATAATAATTTATGCTCAAATGTAAACCACGAACGATATTAATCATTGCTAATTATATGAATCATAATAAGTAGGCATACAAGTGAATCATAATAATAATTAAGGTGAAATGTATCGGAAGGCACTTCACGTCGATTAATAATTTCAGGCCCGCCATACATCCGATCGATAGGACCAGTTCGTGCGATAGCCGGTGTCGATACCACCATAGCTTGTCCTTATTCCGGCTATCCTATCACGTCAGTCGAGTGGTCTCGTGGAGGAGTCGCGCTTCCTCTCGACATAAGACACCGAGTTGACAGTGAGGGCCATCTTACCATCGCCAATGTGGATCCAAACGATGCCGGCACTTATACTTGTATGGTTCGTGCGAGATCCGGTGAAACGGCGAGCAGAGACATCCGGTTGACTGTCAGCAGTGAGTATTTGGATAAAAATATTGGGATAAAAATGGAATGGTTCTTTTATATTTGTTGAGTTTCTAAAAAGATTGAATTATATTTTTCAATTTAAATTTAACCATAATAAAACATATTGGAATATTTAATTTAATAAAATATTCAGAAGATTGTATATATTAATTTTGGAAAAGTTAAAATATTTTATTTTAACATTTAAAAGAGCTTAAAGTATTTGAAGAGATAGATATTTGGATGTTAAAATTATATTGTATTATATATAATATAATAACAAGGGACGAATATTATGCAATAAATGTTACAAAATACAATGGTATTTGTGTTAATTGTTTATCTTGTAAGATTGTATTCTCCATAAAGATTAGAATTGTAGTTACTATTGCACCACATATATACATTCGTTTTAACGAGAAACGAGTTTTTGTTTCTCGTTTCTTTACAGTTGGGTCGGCTACGCTCGCGAAGAAGTCACGAGACTAGGGGAAGAATTCCTCTAGCGTTACTTCTCCCAACTTTTTCTCATTTATCGCATTTAGAGGAGGGAAGCTAAAGCTATATACACGTGGACGGAAACTAATAAAAGTTGACCGCAATAATTATTTGCTTCTTTATATCTGAAGTAAAAATAATTATAGCAAAATAAATAAAAATTAAATTAATTTGTACCTCTATATTTTTTCGTTGGTAACAATAAATAATTTTTGCACAAAAGTAAAGAAAATCAAAGAGAATATTAAACGAAGAATTTCACTTCCATTTCAGGTCCACCGGTTATGAGTCCCTTCAATTTTCCTTCAAACCTCCAAGAAGGCAGTCGTGCTCAAGTCACTTGCACCGTCACTTCTGGTGATCTCCCAATCTATTTCTCCTGGTTGAAAGATGGCGAACCGTTACCTTCCTCATTACGTGTACGTCATCATCTCTAAGAAATTTCATTATTATCAATCCAAATTATCCCATATAACAAAATATTAGATAAAAAAAAATATTAAAATCAAAAATCACTAAATTAACTACCAACTCCCCTAGCAATTGTTCGCATTGCAGATCGAGGAGAGGGTGGCCGAATTCTTCAGCCTGCTCGTCTTCAAGGAACTCTCCTCCCGGCACAGTGGCAAGTATACTTGCGTGGCGACCAACAGCGCGGCCAAAGTGAATCACACGGCCGAACTTTTGGTGAAAGTGCCTCCACAATGGATCTTCGAGCCGCAAGACGTGGCTACCCTCCTGGGAAATCCATTGAACGTCCACTGCGAGGCGAAAGGATTTCCTCCGCCGCGTGTCACCTGGTTGCGTGCCAGGGAAAGAACCTCGAACGATTATCAACCTTTGATCGATGGTACCGATGGAAGATTAACCATTCTTCCAAATGGATCTCTGTGGACAGCTTCGGCTGGGCCCCAAGATGAAGGGCATTATCTTTGTCGAGCGAATAATGGCATTGGATCTGGTCTGAGCAAAGTGATCTACGTATCTGTTCATGGTAAATTATTTGTCAGATTTTTACCATTTTTTTTTTTTTTGCTAATTAAAAATATTTATTATTATATATATATTTTCTTTTTCTCTTTCAGAACCGGCAAGATTCGAGTTTCAGAGCAAGAACGTCACTATTCGTCGTGGCGAATCCGTGACTTTGGATTGTACAGTAATCGGTGATAACCCTATTGAAGTGCAATGGATGCACAACAGTGATCGTTTAGACACGAATAATCACCGGTTGAGCATTAGTCAGATAAAAACGGATAACGGTCTCAAGTCCCAATTATCCATAGGAAGCAGTGATCGTCAGGATTCTGGCGTTTACAGATGCACAGCGGATAATGCCTATGGCAGAAGCGAACATCTGATTTATCTTGCTGTCCAAGGTAAAAAATTTAATATTTGATACAATTATATTCTTTTCTTGTCAAATATATTGTATAATCATTTATATGATATCATTTTTATGATATCAATAAGTTTCTCGTTTTATTGGTTTTGATTTGAATGAATCTGGTTTTATAATTTTTCTGTAATCATTAATAATTAATTATGATTCCATATGTTCAGAGAGGCCGGATCCACCAGCCTCGTTAGAAGTCATAGAAATCGGATCACGGTCGATACGATTACTGTGGAAAAGAGCTTTCGACGGAAATAGTCCAATACGGAATTATGTTATTCAATATCGATCTCTGAATCACGGTTTGGCAGATGACTGGAATCCTGCAAAAACGCACAACGTTACTTACACGCCTGGACATTCGAATAATGGCAACACCATACATCCAACACAAAATGGTAATTGTATTTCCAATTACCAAAAAAAAATATATAATTTCCATCTTTTTTTTAAAATGTTATTCGATTTGATTCGTTGTTTCTAGGTTTATCTCCTTTTGAAACTACCAGCGACGACCAGGAAGTAGCTTTAGTAGGTGGACTTCATCCAGCAGTAACTTACACATTTCGTATATTTGCCATAAATTCGATAGACGTGAGTGTACCCACTGATCCTGTAGTCGCCAAAACTCAAGAAGAAGGTATATAAATATTTTAAATGCATTTACTTTTATCTAACAATTTTTTTTATTTTTTTTATCTTTTTTTTTTTATTTAACAGCACCTACTGAACCACCCCAAAATATCAAAGTACAATCAGCAGGACCTGGGGAGCTTATGGTTAGCTGGCAGGTAAATTTTAATTAATTCAATGTTTCATTAATTTATAAATAATAATTTGTTTTAAGGAAAGATATTAAAAATTTCAATGTAATTTTAACAAATTATAAAAGAAGGATTTATTGCATTCACAGCCACCTCCAAAAGAATCCTGTAACGGAGATCTATTGGGTTATATAGTGACATGGTCAGAGCATTCATCTTCGACGTCAGGTGTGAACCAAAGTAAAAGTTTAACTGTAAACGGATGGGCGACTACAAAGGTGCAACTCACCGGCTTGAGGAAGTTCACTAAGTACGATATATCGATCAGAGCTTTCAATAGCATAGCCAGCGGCCCAGCTAGCGTTCCCATTGTTGGAACAACTCAGGAAGGAGGTATATGCGATAAACATAAACTTTCGCAAAAGAGCTTTTTTTATTAATATCCTAATTTAATAAAATCAACTTTTTCTACTATTTTTCAACTATTTCGTTTCTTCATTATCAGTGCCAGAAACTCCACCGACACAAGTATCATGTGTTCCTTTATCTTCGCAAAGTGTAAAAGTTTCTTGGAGCGCTCCTCCACCTCATCAACATGGTGGAATTATTCAGGGTTACAAAGTATATTACAGACCTGTACCTACTGACAATAGTATGTAATTCAAGTATTGGATATTTATTTTTAAAAAGAACAAAATAGCATACTGTTTGCATTAAAAAATTATTTCCAGTGGACATATCAACTGTACGTGAAGTAAAAAAAACTTCCAGTGTAGAAACGTATCTACACACGCTGTATAAATATACGAATTATTCTATAAGAGTATTGGCTTACACGGGTGCTGGTGATGGAGTTTTGAGTCCTCCAATTTTTTGTACTACAGAAGAGGATGGTAAGAATCTTTAATTTTCACTGATCGGATAAAATTTTCAAAGTCAATAAAAATATTATTAAGAACAATTAAATTAATCTAATTATCTATCTTAGTTCCAGGTCCTCCAGCTGGTATTAAAGCTTTAGCATTAACTGCAGAGAGTATATTAGTTTCGTGGTTACCGCCCTTGCAACCAAATGGGAATGTTTCCAAATACACGGTTTACAGTAGAGAGGCAGGTTCCAATAATCATAACACACACACCATGCATGAACCACCATCATCTCCTACTGACACTCTTACTATGGAATTGCGAGGTTTGGTTGAAAGGTAATTAAGATTTTATAAAATTTTATTATAAATTTTATTTGTTAAAAGATAATAAAAAGAAATTTTAAATAAAATTACATGTTAGTCAATTGTACGAGTTTTGGGTGTCAGCAACGACAGGGCTGGGTGAAGGAGAACCGACTACTATTGTTACTCAAACTACGAATACTAGAGGTTTGATTATTCATGGGATAATTTCCTTATATTTTTTTAATTTTTGGATTATATTTATTAATTTAATAAAATTCTTATAAAGCTCCAGCTAGAGTGGCATCTTTTTCGCAATTATTAAGAAGGGCGATTAAATCATCGATCACATTATCCTGTTTGGTTGTGGGTAATCCTACACCTCGTCCAATATGGACATATCGAAATAGTCAAATCTCTACTGGAAGGCATTACGAATTAACTGCAGATGGTCACCTCAATATTCGCGGTTAGTTTAATACTTTGAATAAATTAATGAATATACAAATAATGATATTAAGAAGAATAAAAATTTTAGGATTAGAACAATCAGTCGCAGGAAATTATACATGTTCAGCGAGCAATTTATTCGGTGACGATTCCATTACTTACACGTTAGTTGTAGTGATGCCTCCTAGAGCGCCAATTTTAGAATTACAATATACGACAACGAATAGTATAAGATTTAGGTGGAATCATCCCAATAATGGAGGTGCCACTATTCAAGGTACATTAGAAATATTGATAGATGTTGAAAATAGAAATTAAGCAATAGAAAAAAATATAAAAGAATATTAAAAATATGAAAAAAACATAAAATATAAAATATAATGTTATTTTTACTAGGTTACGTATTAAGTTATAAAAGGGACCAAGGTGGCTGGGAAGAGATCGCATTATCACCCGAACAGACTGAATTTATTTTATCAGGTTTAAAATGCGGTTCCTCCTACTTGGCACATTTAACAGCACACAATCGTGTAGGCACTGGCGATCCAAGTTCTCTAATCAGTGCTACAACGAAAGGAACAGGTAATTTTTCAATACTAAATTAACTTCGTATATGTTTTTTATTTAAATATAATATAACTTGTTCGAATTTGTTCCACAGCGCCTTTATTGCCAAAAGAACGAGATATTATCTCCGCCAATGGTACTTCCGTAAAATTGAATCTTCTGTCCTGGCCAAATGGTGGTTGCTCCATCCAATATTATACTATAGAATACCGTAGACGCATTAACAATGAACCATGGATTTTAGTGGCAAGTCGTGCCACGGAGAATTTAATCATAAGAGATTTAAAGACTGCCTCGTGGTACAGTTTACGTTTGACAGCGCACAACGATGCTGGATCCACGCAAACGCAAATGGAATTCGCAACAACCACTCTTAGTGGTGTTAGCATCGGTCCTCCGAACGATTTGATTATGGAAGATGATGTTAAGAAAACTATACCGAATCATAAAGTGCTTTACGTAGTCGTACCTCTCGTCTGTGCTATTGTTCTGATTATTTCGGCCGCCATTTTGGGATATGTGATGTTAAAACGCAGTGGAAGGTATCATACAATTATTTGAGAATTATCATTTTATATTTTTCATGATTAAATAAAATAATAATATTGTTTATACATTTTTAGAGCTAATTATTTAGGAGAAATACTTCCTGGACAACAACAGAATCAGCAGTCAGGATTAGGATTGGTCCAGCAACAACAGCAACATCAACAACACCATCATCTTTCAAGTTGCATGTCCACTATGCAATTAAAATCCACTGCTGAACGTGATAACAGGAGGAATCATCAGGTTTATACCAGTTCTCCGGTAAAGCAAGAGAATCATAAATCGAACGACCATGGTTCAGGTTCATGTTCTTTCTTTTTTAATAATTTCTCACATAATTATTGTACAACATTTTTCAATTATTCGTATTTTTATATCTTTATTAATGAAATTAAATAACAATAATTTTTTTTCACAGAAATGTATGAAATAAGTCCATACGCCACGTTTAGCGTGCCAGGAAGAGAAAATCGTTCGGTGACCACTGCCACACTTGACTACACCATGCAATTCAAAACGTTTGGACATTTAGAGAACGAAGACATCAACACGATCGATTACGAGAGATCCAGTGTGGATTTCGAGAGGTAACTGTTTTCTTTCAACCCTTCAAACGCATGCTAGATGAATTAAAAGCGTTCCTTGCTCGACTTCCTTGTTCAAGAAAGCTTAATATCCCGCTCCCAAACCCTTTTCTCTTCCTCTTTCTGGTGTTCTTTCACGTTCAGGTCTAAAACACCAAGGTGGCACAAGCAACGATACTTCCCAAGCATCGCAGAAGCTGAAAGTAAGCTGCGCTCGAGTCGCCAAGGTTCCGGAAGCGATACATCCGGAAGCCCTTGCGGAGAGTGCGCTGGGCCTAGTTATAGGGTACCAGTGAAGCCTTGCAGAGGTAACAAGAAATTAATTCGTATAATTTATTAATAATCTCTTGTAGATTGAATTTAACGTTTTGAAATTTCTTTAATACATCTTTACAGATGTATTTTCACGAGGTGTAGAATCGAGTACAGAATCGAACAACGAAGGTTCACCTTCACTTGCGAGACGACGAAGCCGACAACCGAGCCGGTCTACTCGCAGGTAGCCAAGGTTTGTTTGTTTCCACATAGCACTCAAGTCCTGATTATGTTCAATGTTCACGGTCTTATCGATTTCATATCGATGCAAGATAAATAATAGAAAAATGTAAATGGAAACAATAAGAATAAACATTAAAGAATATTAAAGAATATATTTTTATATTTACAAATGTAAATATAATTCTTAAAAATTAATTTTATTATACAATGTACGATAATGAATTATTAACTACATTTTTCTATTACTTGGAAATTTGTTAATCTCATATATTCTTATATCATAATAATAATTTATCATAATTTCTTAATTAAATTGATGTCATCATTTTTTTAAATAATATGTTTTTAAATAATATTTATCTGGATAATTATAAATTAATCTATAAATTACAAATTAATCTGGATAAATATGAATATTAGAGATATTTATTTCAACTTTAATCAAATTAATTTGCCAAAAAAGAAATTCAAAAAAGATATTAATCTCTCAATCAATCAAATGACAATAAAAATATTTTTTAACATTTAATATCAATAATAATTTCTCTTAAGAATTCTCTTTTCTGATTCATTATGCAGTTCGGTGGAAGACATGACATTATTGCCGCCAAGCGGGTTTAGTGACAGCCGCGAATTGAGCGATGTAGA